>NW_007378086.1:133762-223646 GCF_000475195.1 Diaphorina citri | reverse complement strand
TTATTGACATACCCATAAGTATTATAGGTACCTAGGTGATAAAACCCAAATTATGTAGTGTGCTTTTAAGAGGGCGGGAAATTGCGATTAATTAAAAATCAAGAATCTGTGAACTCAACAAAATTAGCACACCTTATCTAGGACTAGGGCCGTATCCCAGGATTTTGTCGAGGGAGGAATCTTTTTTTTAGGTCCCTTCAAAATTTCAGCAAAATCCGTTGAGTAGTTCCGAAGGTAATGCCAAAATAAATTCATTAGATCAGTCTCGGGAGAAACGAAGTATGCAACATGCAATACACACTTCAAGGGGATATAAGAGGTCAATGACCCCTGCGAATTATGATGGCCGCTTTCCGCATTCCATTCAAGGCCGATCAAAGAGGTTAATATGCAGTGGATCAGGGGCATTTTTGATCAAAAAGTGAAGCCTTGCGGCCATTTTTCGCGAATGCGCAATCTCTGACTTGTAAACAAACAGAAGCGCGAAAATTCAAATTTTACTACGATAAGGCCGTGGTTATGAACAGGGCCACCGTAGGACATCGTCGGACTTTTTGCGTGTAAAGTTGGCGGGAAATTCGAATTTTTGATTTTTTTTTCCGCAACTTGTACAATCTGAATTCATTTTTTACTTTTTATCTTTAGTTTGCACGTTTATATTATACTTTTCATTTATATTAGCTATTAAAAACAAGCAAATTACAAAGCAAACAAAAATAAATATAAAATGAATTTTAAAAATTGCCGCCGGGACAGCTATCTCACGTCGTCCGAGCTCATCTCAGCCCTGTTCATAAACACACCCTAAAATGTGCAAATTTTTTGTGGAAAGTGCTGATTTTAATTTCAAAAGTTTCAGTTTTCTAATTTTTTCTTACGAAAAGGCTAAAAATGGTAATTTTTATTGAAGTTTAATTAAATCCGCTAACAAAAGTGTTGTTTTTATTGCCATAACTGAAAAAGAATGTAACATTCGAAACAACCGTTGAAATCTCGAGAAATCGCTAACCGCTGGAAGCCTGGAACCAAAATGTGTCCGTGTCCGTGACTTTTTACCAACTTTCCTTTTTGTTTTCTGTTGAATTTTGGAGCAACCAATAAAACCAATTAGGTACTTATTCAAAAGAAATAAATGAATGACAGACCTAAATATTTCCAATTTGTGAGGAAGCCTGGAACCAAAATGTGTCCGTGTCCGTGACTTTTTACCAACTTTCCTTTTTGTTTTCTGTTGAATTTTGGAGCAACCAATAAAATAATTAGGTACTTATTCAAAAGAAATAAATGAATGACAGACCTAAATATTTCCAATTTGTGAGATTTTAGAAAATACCTGAAAATGGAGTGAACCAAAAATGTGTAGCTGGTAGCTGAACAATGCAATGGTATCTCTTCTTTCTAACTGTCAATTTAAACTGAGGTACTGAGGTTTGTTTAAATTTACATGCAACAATCAATCTTTTTGAAGTTCAGGGTTTTCCTATTCCGCAAATCCGCATATTATCTTCTTTTCTTGTAGTCTTGGAGGAAGGGGTTCCTTATTCTTTTGCAAAATAGTCCTTTGACATCCAAAATGGTTTAACTGCTTATCCTTAGGACAATCAATCTTTTTGAAGTTCAGGGTTTTCCTATTCCGCAAATCCGCATATTATCTTCTTTTCTTGTAGTCTTGGAGGAAGGGGTTCTTTATTCTTTTGCCCTTTGACATCCAAAATGGTTTAACTGCTTACCCTTAGCTCTACTCTTTAATTTTTTGAAATAAAATTTGGGTTTCTATGCAAGCACAGAAGCTTGAAAAATGTTATAAAATGACCCTAAACAGCTTTCAGTCTGTTTAGGTACAAGCAGTAGAGACTCAATCTACTATAGGGACACCCTGTATACAGTGGTTCAGTGGGCTCCAGAGACCCCCTAAATAAGAGGTAAGCAGGGCTCCTGCCCTAAATGTTTGGCTCATGGGTTCTTGGTACATACCCAAGATTGCTGCGTGGGAGATAGAAGCCCCCTCCCCCCTAAACAAAATTTATTTATTTTTACAAATTGATGGGACATGCCCCAGTTTAGAGATATAAAAAGTAAAAATAATTAAAATAGTATAATAAGTACCTCAGTAAAATTGTCATAAAATAAGGACCACCAATGTAGTATGGTACATAGCACTGATGACATGTAGTGCTGTCAGAGTTTCTCACAACATTTTCAGGACATACCTATGACCCATTTTAGAAGAAGATCCTATTTCGTTTAGGTACCTAGGTATGAGTGGATACTTGGATGAGTGGAGAGGGACCTTTGATACTTAACAATAAAAAATATAAAAAAAGCCCGGGGGGGGGGGAGGAAACCCCTCCTTCCCAACCCGCCCCTCTTCCAATCTTAAAAAAAAGGCCCGGGGGGGGGGGAGGAAACTCCTGCAAGTCTGTCTTGTGCCTACAAGTAGGTACACTACAAAACATAGAGAGAGAAAATCATCATCTGTTTCTTATAGCTCTCCATTCTGCTCTTTTCTTCATGTCTGCATATGTGTCAGAGAAAATCTTAAATTACTTACAAATTATTACCCATAAAAAAAAAAATAAAAAAAAATCTCCGCCCAAGGCGAGGCGTAATGAGAGCAAGTAATTGGTCAAATTGTCTTGTTTGGCTCCAAACATACGGTTTAAAGTGCTGTTTTTGCCCATAAAATCCGTGGACGCGCCCGCGTTCATTATTTCATACTTGTTTACTTGATAATAATAATAATAGAACGTGTTTAGGAATAAATGCAAAGCTTAAAAATATTATTTATGCTATGCGTGTAGCGTTGTAAGAACATGGTCGATTGATGTACCGGCTTACTTAGTACTTACGACTCTGTCAGCTCTGACAACAGTGTACGGAAATTCCAGTATCGAAGAGCAATATCGCACAATTTTAAGAGAAATCAATTTTGTTTGAGGGAAAAACACAGTCGATGGCCGTCGATCGATGTAAATCGACATTGATCGATGTAAATCGATGTTGATCGACAACGATCGATGGCCAATTGACTATTTTTGGACACACACCTTTACGGACGGAAAGGCCGCTTCGGCAAAGAGAAAGAAAAGTCGGATTCACTCTTGATCACTTGTATAAATGAGTATTTTATAAATGGAGATTTTTCCTCTCAACCATCCCCTATCAGAGCCCCAAACTAGCTTCTACATTTTGGGTCCATTTGGTCTTCAAGGCCTTATTTTACCCTAGCCATCAAATCACTCTTTAGATCTTTGATAGTTGACACACAATAAAAGACATTTTTGAAGTTGCCAGTTATAAATTCCAGACTGGGGTGCATTAATTGAGACAGTGGTGTTCTGAAAATTGATTTGTATAGTTAAAAACATTGAACTATTTACCTAATGAAATCATAGTTACCCAGTTTTGTTATGGAAATACAGGTACCTGTGTGATTGAAGTAGACATAAATCCTTACTGGGGTTCAATTGATTTTATTGAAATGTGAAACATAAATGACTTGGAAAAAAAAAACAGTTGCTATTAGAAATGGTAACTAGGTGTGCTAAAATTTGAAATTCCATTGCTCCGGATACTTCTACAAGGAGATTACTCCTAAGGAAAATTTTTTTTGATGTTGAATACTAATGATAACAATTTATATATCTTCATTACCCCCTATAACCTATTGTTCTACTTTTTCCCGTCAAATTACTTATTGTCAAAAGAATATGCAATCTTCCAAAAATCATCTGTTTGTTAAACAGATTTGTCATAGAGTCAATATTCATAATCTCTTGGCACTGCAAGTTACCGTGACAACCAATAAATATTTTGCCATTTCTGGACTCTATAGCCCTTACACACTGCTTTGAGGTTTTATGCAATGCTTTGTAAGTTTACACCATGCACTTACATTAAGTATCATTCCAAAGCTTAGCTTTCTTTGACAGCTTATGTAGTTAGTTACATCATCCAATTTAAATTAAACAAGTCAGTCTATTTAGTTAGAATTTATTTTAATAATAAAGTAATGTGCTTATTCCAATGTCCATTGAAATCTATCTTCCATTACTTATTTGAATGAACAGTATGAAATAGTTTCCTAAAATGAGTCTAATAATCTCATTAAAAAATTAATTACATTCAATAGGTAGGTACCTAAATAAAAAGTTTCAGTTTCATTTCACAACATCCAATAAAATCATAGCTATGTTGAATAAAACACCAATTTTTGCTAGGTTAATTTGGCATAGGTATGTCCCGTCAAATTACTTATTGTCAAAAGAATATGCAATCTTCCAAAAATCATCTGTTTGTTAAACAGATTTGTCATAGAGTCAATATTCATAATCTCTTGGCACTGCAAGTTACCGTGACAACCAATAAATATTTTGCCATTTCTGGACTCTATAGCCCTTACACACTGCTTTGAGGTTTTATGCAATGCTTTGTAAGTTTACACCATGCACTTACATTAAGTATCATTCCAAAGCTTAGCTTTCTTTGACAGCTTATGTAGTTAGTTACATCATCCAATTTAAATTAAACAAGTCAGTCTATTTAGTTAGAATTTATTTTAATAATAAAGTAATGTGCTTATTCCAATGTCCATTGAAATCTATCTTCCATTACTTATTTGAATGAACAGTATGAAATAGTTTCCTAAAATGAGTCTAATAATCTCATTAAAAAATTAATTACATTCAATAGGTAGGTACCTAAATAAAAAGTTTCAGTTTCATTTCACAACATCCAATAAAATCATAGCTATGTTGAATAAAACACCAAGTTTTGCTAGGTTAATTTGGCATAGGTATGCATAGAATTACAAAATTTATGAGATTATGAGTGGAAGTTTTCATGAAATTTCTTTTTAACTCTCAATCAATAGCTCCTTTAATCTTTTTTGAATGGATGGGTACTGAGTAGGATTTGGAAGTGTGATTTCAGGAACTTTTTATGGTTATGGTGCTCATAGACTGGATATGATATATGAAAATATTTAGTCACCTGGGTGAATGAATAAAATAAGGAACATAATTTCAGGCCCATGTTCTGACTACCATTCAAAGCAAATTTCTTACTAAACTTTCTTACTAAACTAAAACAAGCTTTCTTTCTTGAATACAAAGGTTCAATACATAAGTTCATTACCAATATACTTGAGATTTTTCTTACAAGAACTTTTCTTTAGTGAAATAATTCTGTGTGATTTCAGGAACTTTTTATGGTTATGGTGCTCATAGACTGGATATGATATATGAAAATATTTAGTCACCTGGGTGAATGAATAAAAAAAGGAACATAATTTCAGGCCCAAGTTCTGACTAAGTACCATTCAAAGCAAAATTCTTACTAAACTAAAACAAGCTTTCTTTCTTGAATACAAAGGTTCAATACATAAGTTCATTACCAATATACTTACTTAAGATTTTTCTTACAAGAACTTTTCTTTAGTGAAATAATTCTGTAACTTTATTATTATTAAACATTAAGTCAGCTCCCACGGCCAGGGGTCACCTGTGCTCGCCTTGCACGCGGGAGACCCGGGTTCGATTCCCGGCGGGGTCAAGAAATTTGTATCATGCCAATGATTGATTCCATGACTGGCTGTTGCGGGGCCCACTCAGCCTCGTGAGGAAAATGAGTAGCTATGACATATAAATGCGCATAGCGATCGGTGCCAGCATGGTAGGTAAACATTGGATTTTAGGACTTATTAGATATTGGGAAAATCCTACAATGCTGCAGTGAGTACCAAAGTTGTGACATAATAACACAAAGAAACTGCATTTACATTATTAAACATTTAAGTTAGGTAGTAGGGAATCTAGGGATCCCTTAATTCTTCATCACCATAACTCCACCACCAATCATCTATCAACTCTCAGTTGTATGAGAAGTAAAAACTTCATGAACTATTACAAGTACATAATTTTATATCATGTTTGGAAAATAATCTCTACCCTGTATACAGTGGTTCAGTGGGCTCCAGAGACCCCCTAAATAAGAGGTAAGCAGGGCTCCTGCCCTAAATGTTTGGCTCATGGGTCCTTGGTACATACCCAAGATTGCTTTGTGGGAGATAGAAGCCCCCCCCTAAACAAAATTTATTTATTCTTACAAATTGATGGGACATGCCCCAGTTTAGAGATATAAAAAGTAAAAATAATTAAAATAGTATAATAAGTAAGTACCTACCTACCTAAGTAAAATTGTCATAAAATAAGGACCACCAATGTAGTATGGTACATAGCACTGATGACATGTAGTGCTGTTAAAAGTTTCTCACAACATTTTCAGGACATATTATGACCCATTTTAGAAGACGATCCTATTTCGTTTAGTTTAGGACTATTGAGATATTGGGAAAATCCTACAATGCTGCAGTGAGCACTAAAGTTGTGACATAATAACACAAAGAAACTGCATTTAAATTATTAAACATTTAAGTTAGTAGGGAATCTAGGGATCCCTTAATTCTTCATCACCATCAACTCCACCACCAATCATCTATCAACTCTCAGTTGTATGAGAAGTAAAAACTTCATGAACTAATACAAGTACATAATTGTATATCATGTTTGGAAAATAATCTCCGACCATAGGTACCTTCTGGTACTGACATACTGAATGCTTCAATGTTAAGAGAATAACATATTTTATTATTCTCTGATCATAGGGAGTGGACTTAAGATGTTTGTAGCCTACTATTGTTGAATGCAGTGACCTTGTATCTTGGTATTTATAATGCTTTTTATTGTTATTTTTTGATCGGCCGAACCTGGATCTGTTGAAAACAAAACAACATGGAAAAGCATTATAAATAACAAGGCCAGGGTATGTGTGGAAAAATAATAAACTGAATTTCCTTTCCTATAGAGGAGATTTTTTGAAAGCAGCACCAAAATAAATAAAGTAGACAAACATTATAAAGGAAGTTTTTGATGCCGGCCTGTCTATCTCCTTGTTTGATAAAATATGAGCAATGGTGACATTGAAAACGAGAACTTTGTAGACACCGCGGGGAGTGATTCTGGAGATGATAGTGACACGGATCTGTTGAAAACAAAACAACATGGAAAAGCATTATAAATAACAAGGCCAGGGTATGTGTGGAAAAATAATAAACTGAATTTCCTTCCCTATAGAGGAGATTTTTTGAAAGCAGCACCAAAATAAAAAAAAGTAGACGAACATTATAAAGGAAGTTTTTGATGCCGGCCTGTCTATCTCCTTGTTTGATAAAATATGAGCAATGGTGACATTGAAAATGAGAACTTTGTAGACACCGCGGGGAGTGATTCTGATGATAGTGACAATAGTAGATCCGATGGCAATGACAGTCGTGAGGATACCACGTACAATACCATCAACTCATTGGATGCTCTCAAGGAGATTATCACTCAGAATGCAAACGGTCCAGACAATCTCTGGTTCAAACATTACTTCCTGAGACATGTGAACCGACTACCATCAAGACATCAGTACACGGTCAGAAGATTATCGCAATGTCGTGAAGAAGACGAGGGGAATGAACACGATAACAAGTCACCTCAGGAATCTGACACACCGTCTCAGGAATCATCACACAACTCTAGTGAATCTCGAATGTGTCCACCGACCAATGAGAGTTCAGGCGGAGGTGGCGGGAACGCCAAGAAGCCTCTGTCCCTGGTGGAGTTGTTTAGAAATCCCAAGAGTATCTCAACCACAGACATCATCTCTCCACCTCGCAGTAGAGCCACTTCCCCCCGCATTGACAGATACTTCTTCGATAGTTCTCTAGTAGAAATGAAATCTCAGGCATCCTCTACTTCCACGATAGAATATGACTCCGGGGAGGAACTCTGGGTCCGACGCACGTCCGATAATGTCAGTTGTAATGGGTCCAAATCGGTAAGTCCATTTTCTTCTCTCCCGCTCTCATTTTACTAATCCAATATTAATCATTTGGCTTGAGCTGTTTACCCTAACTCGCTAGTTGTATTATTATATAATATAGTTGTATTATAAAGGGACTTGATGGTTTTCAGCACGAGGGATTGTTGAATTTTATTCAAGGGAGAAGGAAACAAATCATAGCTCGTCTGATGGGGGAAATTATCCTTGCATTTTGCATGATATGCTAACTTACCGACCATTACTGACTACGATGGTGCGAGTAGGTACGCAATCCAGTGTAAATATTCAAAATTAATACCTACTATTAAAAACCATATTACAGCATCTAAATATTTATCAAATAAGTAGATAGTTTCCCTGAGTCTGTTTTCTATTAATCAACATTCCAATTGTTAGGTTAAAGAAATTGATTGGTCGGCAATGATGTTGATAATTTATTTATCTGATTCGGAATCACACAATAAACAAAAATAGCAAATAATACGACATACCTCCTTGGTTACCTAGAACTGGAAAAATATGTCAAAGAATGCTGAGTTGTCCAATTTGCAATTATTTGCCGACATTGCAATGCCCAGTGAAAACAAATCCTTATCGTCATAAATTATAACATACATAATTGCAAGTTTGTTTGTCGTTTAGGATAATACAGAATGGCTCAATTTACTTATACGTGGTTTTTTCTCCTAAACAATTCAAAACGAAACTCCTAAATTTATTCAAAAATACCGACCATTCTCGACGTTGCTTAACCTCAGTGACAGAACGAATACCGGTCTATCCAACGCACCACAGTCACTGATGTCAACCATTTTCTGATAGTAAACTCGTTCATTATGAAATTATGATAGATTTTCTTGGGTTCAAAAATGAACCAAACGTGCCAAACAAACAACCCTCTAGCCATCTTCAAGGAAAATAAACAAACCAACATTACAAACAAACAGAAATTTCAAGTTAAGTACAACCATGTAAAAATACTTAGAAGAAGAGCAGCCAGGCAAATTATGTACTGTAGTAAATAAGTAAACATGTTGAAGAAAATAATAGCCATTGGAAAGAAAAAAAAAAGAAGAAAAATAAAAATCATGATACCAGAAAGAATAACAAAAGAAAACCAGTAACAAATGTGGAAGATGTAGCAACTACCAGCATATTTAAAGGGAAAAAAAAGAAGAAAAATAAAAATCATGATACCTTGGAAGAGGCATAAAAGAAAACCAGTTACAAATGGGGCAGATTCAGCATATTTCCCCTCCAGACACTATTTGGCAGAGAAGCCAGTCCGTTACCCAACCCCATTACCATGTGCAAGAACCTCTGCCAACAGAAGTACAGGAACCCTATTCCACTCTCATGGTGCCAGTACCTTTTCCTGCTAGCCACTCGGTCCAGAATCAAGGTTGTAATCAGACAAAGGAAAGATCTGCGTCAAATGTTTTCAAACGAGAAGTGAGGCACCTTAAGAGCTACGAACGCCTAGGAAAACATACAGGGTGTGAGAAAAGTCTGACGACTGAAGTTCTGAACGTGAAATGTCTCCCATACTGAGCTGTCAAAAAATACTATCTGGGATCTGATTAACCATTGGAGTTGAGGCACCTTAAGAGCTACGAACGCCTAGGAAAACATACAGGGTGTGAGAAAAGTCTGACGACTGAAGTTCTGAACGTGAAATGTCTTCCATACTGAGTTGTCAAAAAATACTATCTGGGATCTGATTAACCATTGGAGACGAAATAGTTAGTGGACTTTTAATCGTGACGTAGGTAATAGGTATCCACAAATCAGTCTTAAAACTGTGTTGACACAGCTTAAAAGTAGTTATACTAGATTTTTAGTCATAATGTAGTTGTAGATACTTGATATGATCAAATCTAATATCTAATTTATTACTTAGCTAACATCGGGTGAATTTTATGCGGGTAATGCAGGTCATCTTTGTATTCGAGTAAGTAAAATGTCAGAACACTACCACCTAACCTACAGGTTGATTTTATAATACCTTGTGAGAAAGCTAAAGTCTGACAGGCTAAGTGTAAACTTGAGTGTTCTATAGAAAAATAACAATGTCTAGAAGATATCCTTCCAAGCACCATTGTACTTTGTCAGGTTTTTGTTGATTTAGCATTCATTAGAACTGCTTACCCTCTCTGGTGCAATATGAGTGTTTTTCTGTGCTCTATGCATTCGTCCCTATATACGAGCCATATCAAATGTATCGTCACATAAGCAGAAATATAAAGTACAACGAAGTGAAATATGAAACAAGAGTTCTCCGCTCCTCTTTAATGTAATTTGTTTGCACAGAATGCGAAATTTTTGATATTCATATGGCACCAAACCAATGTTTTAATGTCCAATGTGTCTGTAATTATAAATCAAGATGGCTTGTAGTCGTAATATTGTCACCCAAGTTTTTCATACCCTATAATATGGGTGGATAAACAATGCCTAATTATTTATATTTATTCACAAAGTTATTTTTAACTTGGATAGAAAGATACGTTGTTTACAGATATTGTTAACATCTTTAGTCTCTGACCATTCCCTATTCAGTGTGCTAAGCTACGTAGAAACAGTTTTCATTCAATAACACCAACATTATACACACATGCTAGTAGGTACGTTGTGTTTGAGACATGGGTAAAATAACACGTCGTTTGACATAAATAATTTTCAACTTTTTCTTTCCGAGTTCAAGTATGTTTTGTGAAAAAAAGTGCGTGCTACCAGTAGATTTTAAAATATAAACAAAAAACATGGATTTTGAATTTTACAGTTTATATAAATATTTTGTTCTCAAAGTATCAGTCTTTCTCTTGTATTGTCGCTGAAAATGGATAGGATGTAAAGTATTCGAAACATTTTGTATTCTTTGTAAAAGAACTAAAATTAATTTTTCTCAAAGTGTGCTACCAGTAGATTTTAAAATATAAACAAAAACCATAGATATTGAATTTTACAGTTTACATAAATATTTTGTTCTCAAAGTATCCAGTCTTGTATTGTCGCTGAAAATGGATAGGATGTGAAGTATTAGAAACATTTTGTATTCTTTGTAAAAGAACTAAAATTAATTTTTATCAAAGCTGCAAATTTAACATTTTGACTCTGATTTTCAATGAGTACCCATCCCACTCCAGTGTAGTGTCCAGTGAACATCTGTGTAGTGAGATAATTGACATTGAATGACAATTGAGGAATTTGTTTTGCTGTGAGTGTCGCTTTTTAATCTATTGGGCTTTTTTTTTGCTTCCGTAAGTAGCGGAACCTATGATGTTTACTTCGGGGATATGAAAATTTTGTCCTTTGCGCTTGGACAAGATTTTTTTTTTTTTGCAATATTATTGGAATCATTCCCCATAATGATGGTAGACCCCCCCTTTATTTTATCCCCAAGTTTTTTGTCGCTTCCACTGAGCAGCTCGATTTGAATGTCAGAATAAAATTAACACCTACTAGAGACCAAGACTCAAGACAGATTTGTCCTTCTGTGTTCAGTATCTAAGTAATTCTCCTAAAGCGCATACACCAGATCAGTAGAAAAATGTACTAACCGAATTTGACGAAATTTTCCGTGGTGCATGCGGGTTATGACCCAGATCAGCGATTCCCAACCTTTCTCTCTCTCTCCCTCTGTCTCACTCTCTCTTTTTAGTCCGTCCTCCCTTTACTATTACAATAGTAATAAAAAGGTATAAGGGACGGACTATTGTATTCGCCTCGGTGTCTGTCACTCGCTCGCTCGCTCGGTCTGTCTGTCTGTCTGTCCCCATAGAAGGACTTATCCAAACCTGGTCGACCTATATATCAAATTAAAGGTCTTTTTACCAGGAACACGAAAATGGTGGTGCAAATTTTGTCCAGAAAACCATAAAGCCAAAAAACAAAAAAAAAAAAACTGTTTTTTGGGGGATTTTTTAAATTAAAGGTCTTTTTACCAGGAACACGAAAGTGGTGGTGCAAATTTTGTCCAGAGAACCAAAAAGCCAAAACAAAACAAAAAAAAAGAAAAAAAAAACTGGTTTTTGGGGGATTTTTTTCACATTTTCTCACACAAATGAGCTCTGATCTTGAAATTTGTCGCGATGACCTATGAACTTAAAGCGAGAAAGTTTTAGATAACACTTGAGTCGTTATTTTAAAACCGGTTTTAACGTCACCTATGTTAAGCAAGGCCAATAAATGGATGGGAGACTTAAAGGAATAAAGGGAGAACAGGCTCTAGTCTTGATTTTAAAACATTACATGAAAGTAAAATCGAAAAATCAAATCAAGAATGATAATAAACTGAATATTAAACAAATTAGGTAGGTACATAGGTACTGATTTTCTCTAATCACGATCGAATAAACTACGGGCTAAAAAATTCCCGGAGGGACGGACCCAGCTTGTTTTTTAAAGGGCGGAACATACTCGTAGTTAGATTTATTCTCTCTTCAAATCGCTTTTCGCTGCTGGAAATATTAGTGGAATTTGAAGGCCTTCCCAAATTCCGCGGAAGGACTATGTACTTCCTAGGTTGGCAATCGCTACTCTTGAGAGGTATAGGTAACCAGGATTTTTTTTTTTTTTTGCGCTCGGGTTGGGTGTATGATGATATGGGTATAAATTTGGCATCAACCTTTCTACGGTCTCCTGAGATCGTAATGCGCGACTGTGCCCGTCGATTACAAGCGTGAAGGGGTAACCAGCTAGCATGCCATTTGCATGCAAGTTACTCGTCCTGTGTAAACGAGGCTAACACCCATATTTATGAACAAAATGCTGGCTCTTAAGTTCGTGCCAAGCATAGTCTCAAGGCATTTGATTGGTCAATTTTGACTTGAGACTGATCTAAGAACGATCATTCTTGTTCATAAATACGAGTGTTAGTGTATGGGTACTTTTGGAGTATTTTACGACTATGTGCCGTTGCGTGCCAAGCTGTCCTATCTGCTGAAATGTACTTCATGTACTATCACAGTATTCCTACTGAGAGCTTTCCTTCAAATTGAATTGAACCCCTTTCCTTAAAATGAAACCTCAAATTTTCCGTGGTGCATGCGGGTTATGACCCAGATCAGCGATTCCCAACCTTTCTCTCTCTCTCCCTCTGTCTCACTCTCTCTTTTTTTTTTAAAGGGGCGGAACATAGTTAGATTTATTCTCTCTTCAAATCGCTTTTCGCTGCTGGGAATATTAGTGGAATTTGAAGGCCTTCCCAAATTCCGCGGAAGGACTACTTCTTAGGTTGGCAATCGCTACTCTTGAGAGGTATAGGTAACCAGGATTTTTTTTTTTTGCGCTCGGGTTGGGTGTATGATGATATGGGTATAAATTTGGCATCAACCTTCCTACGGTCTCCTGAGATCGTAATGCACGACTGTGTCCGTCGATTACAAGCGTGAAGGGGTAACCAGCTAGCATGCCATTTGCATGCAAGTTACTTGTCCTGTGCAAACGAGGCTTAGTGTATGGGTACTTTTGGAGTATTTTACGACTATGTGCCGTTGCGTGCCAAGCTGTCCTTTCTGCTGAAATGTACAAATGTACTATCACAGTGTTCCTACTGAGAGCTTTCCTTCAAATTGAATTGAACCCCTCTCTTTAAAATGAAACCTCCTGTAGTAATAACATCCCCTAACGTTTTATGTTTTTTTCTTTTCTTTTTTTTTTCAAGCACAAATCTGTTAAAGAGCTACATACAAAGAGCTTCGGCCTATATGAAGTGTTAATGAGTTAATGACCCACTAACATTTTATGGATGTTTTGGATATTATTTTTCAAGACGACCCAAAATGACTGAGATAAGAGAGAAAACAAACTTACTGGTCCAGTGGTAACGTTCTTGCTTGCCAAACAGAAGGTCCCGGGTTCGATCTCCACCATTAATAATAGAAAGCAAAAAGTATTCGTAATTTGCCCTGTGGATATTTCAACTGGTTACTTTTTGGTGTTCTCGTGTTGACCCAGCACCTAAATGAGATGGTGTCTTTTTTCGTTCATCTGACGAGGGGCATACTACGACACAAACGAGGCTAATGTAGCAGTTAATAATTACGAAATAAAAATGGCAAAGGGACTTTGTTGAAAACGTCCGAACCGAAAAACTTTTGAAAAATATACAATTGTAAGAAAATACAAATAATGTAAGAAAAATATATGCCCCCGAACGACACAAACTACCCAAACGCACAAGTATTTGAATCTCTCTCGCGGCCAGTACAAAGATAATACTTGGGAATCTTGGGAGGAAAATAATACATTTTATTCTTTATCTCAGAAGTCAGAATCGAAATACCTTTTTTTTTTTTTTTTTTTTTTTCCAAGCACAAATCTGTTAAAGAGCTACAGACAAAGAGCTTCGGCCTAAACGAAAATATCGCTAAGGCAAAAGCTTTGGGAACGTTCGAATGTACGTTTGTAAAGTTGTTTTGAACTTTTGATTGTATGTTTGTAAAGTTTGAATGTAAAGTTCTTAACCCTAGCGGATGTTGTCCGAAACAGCTAATCCCAGTATTCTCAGTTGATAAAAAAAAAAAAAAAAAACCCTTTGATATTGTATTAACAAGTTGCCCTCATCCCACATCGTTCCCAGCTAGGGCACTTCGAATGAATGCCGGATGTGCTTACGAAGGAATGCTTGGAAATTCTATCCTAAAACAGGGAGTTAAGGGTGTGATTCTTTGCAAATTTCCACCAGCTACAATTGAAAAATTAACGATATATGTTCCTAATATTAATACATTGAGTAGTAACAGTACTTAGTAAAGGTTTCGGAATGAACAGCAATAAATTTTGTCTCTCACTAAATTCCATTTAAATATTTTTTATTTTAACTAATGGTAATGGAGCCTCTTCACAAGTTTTGTGGGTATCGTCAACGTTACTACGATCCTCTTTTGCAATGCCTCCTCTCTTTTAATAAGTCTTTTTTATAACTTAAGGGGGAGGTTTTGGCCCGCTAAAATTTCGGGCTTGACGCCCGCCGCGGCTTTAAAGCAACAATGTTTTCAAATGTAAACAAACTGCGACCCCTTTTGTCCGCACACCTACAGTTTGAATTTTCAGTTCCCGACTAAACTAATACAAGTAAAGCAATGACATAAAAAACGCCTATGACATAATGACCTACCCGTTCGGCCCTATATCGCATTCACTATTGACATCCAATAAAGCTTAATGTTTATTTCTATTCCTCAGGAGCTTGCTTCACACTCTCAAGGACTTCCCACCATAGTAACAGAAGATGTCGACAATAGTAACTCAGGGAGCCAACATCGACAGCGTTCTGGTAAGTTTTTTCGTAAAAAGAAAATATTCAGCCAGGAATTTTTAGTTAAAGAAAAAGCCTTGCTAACTTCTCAGTGGTCTTGTTTCTCAATAAGAGGTAAGTTGTATATTAGTAGTAAAGTAGTTTATCATTTCGCGTGGTAGCGCCTGTCGAAACCATTGGAAAATCGAGGGAAAACCGTTTCAGTTTCTAATTGGAAAATACAGCTTAGGATCGTATTTTAATATGTTTACTTGTTCAGTTATTCTGTTCAACACAATAAGGTCCGTCAGACGTTAGAAGCGTAGTCGTCTGAAAATGATACAGGCTCTCTTTAAATTAGACACTATCATTTCCATAGGTTTGGTTTTTAAGGCCACTACGCGCTACTCAGGCGTAACCGCGTAACGCACACTAGTGAAACGCGTTTCAAGTTTCATGAAACCCCTACATAAGGTCAAGCAGTACACACTGGTGAAACCGAGTTTCATGAAACTCACTGTGAATTGACATAGGAAACACGTTTCACCAGTGTACATTGCGTCTAAAGGTCGCGCGACCACGCTTCCAATATGTGACGGGCCTAAAACGTATTTCCTCTTCGGTCATTCTCAGGTACTTGGGGTCAGTCCAGGAGTGGTCGAACTACACCGCCTATAATCAAATCCAATTTCAAGGACAAGCGGAAATGTGGAGAAGATTCGGGCAGTAATTCGGAGAGCCAGTCACCAAAAAAAGGATCGGCGTCGGTGTTTGATGCCATTCGGCCGCGGTCGAAATCTGACGCCAGCTCAAAACCAGCGAAGAAAGGTGGAAACATTATTACCCATGTGAAGAATGCTGTACAGGTAAATATTTAAGATTAGGAAAATGACCTGATAGTCAATTCCCAGCATTTGATACCAACCATATTTAGGCCTTGGTAACTATGAAGATTCATTCTAAATGTCTAATTGTTTGGCCTATCTACATATTTTATTGTAAAATAAAATAAAAAATAGAAACAAAATCAATAAAAAATTACAAAATACCTAAATCTATCATTATGGGAAACACAATTAACAATAACAAAATTAAAGTGCTTAATAAGAGTATGTGTAATAGGACTAATAAGTAATAGTCCATATTATACTGCTCAAATAAGATCAAGTTTCAAGTCAATCGTAGCTGAAAACTTAGTTTCAAGATTTGAACCACACAAATGGATATCTTAAATGATATAAAAGCACTTAAGAAGGGTAGATGGGTCTACTCAATTTTTCCATCGGAGATCTTAAATGATATAAAAGCACGTAAGAAGGGTAGAAGGGTCTACTCAATTTTTCCACGACACTTTTGGAATTCAAACCGAAGTTCCCCCGTCTTTGAAACCAATTCCCAAGTCATATGTACTGCTAGAATTGTACTCAACGACTGAAATTGAAATGTGCATTCCAGTCATACTCTTACGACTAATTTGAAACAAGTCATAAGGTCGGCTTGTTGTTATGAAGTGTGATTTTATAGTACAAAGATAATACTCAAAAGTCTGACAGGCTAAGTGTAAACTTGAGTGTTCTATAGAAAAATAACAATGTCTAGAAGATTTCCTTCCAAGCACCATTGTACTTTGTCAGGTTTTTGTTGATTTAGCATTCATTAAAACTGCTTACCCTCTCTGGTGCAATATGAGTATTTTTATGACTGAGATAAGAGAGAAAACAAACTTACTGGTCCAGTGGTAACGTTCTTGCTTGCCAAACAGAAGGTCCCGGGTTCGATCTCCACAAAAAAAAAACTTGTAATTTGCCTGTAGATATTTCAACTGGTTACTTTTTGGTGTTTTTGTGTTGACCCAGCACCTAATTGAGATTGTGTCTCTTTTCGTTCATCTAACGAGGATTATACTACAGTATGGATATTCGACGACACACAACTCGAATATGGCAGCTATTTCATTATTACGAAATAAAAACGGCAAAAGAACTTTGTTGAAAATGTCCGAACCGAAAAACTTTGGAAAAATATACAATTGTAAGAAAATACAAATAATGTAAGAAAAATCTATGCCCCAAACGACACAAACTACCCAAACGCACAAGTATTTGAATCTCTCTCGCGGCCAGTACAAAGATAATACTTGGGGATCTTGGGAGGAAAATAATACATTTTATTCTTTATCTCAGAAGTCAGAATCGAAACTAATATTAATACATTGAGTAGTAACAGTACTTAGTAAAGGTTTCGGAATGAACAGCAATAAATTTTGTCTCTCACTAAATTCCATTTGAATATTTTTTAAACTAATGGTAATGGAGCCTCTTCACAAGTTTTGTGGGTATTGTCAACGTTACTACGATCCTCTTTTGCAATGCCTCCTCTCTTTTAACTTTTAATAAGTCTTTTTATAACTTAAGGGGGAGGTTTTGGCCCGCTAAAATTTCGGGCTTGACGCCCGCCGCGGCTTTAAAGCAACAATGTTTTCAAATGTAAACAAACTGCGACCCCTTTTGTCCGCACACCTACAGTTTGAATTTTCAGTTCCCGACTAAACTAATACAAGTAAAGCAATGACATAAAAAACGCCTATGACATAATGACCTACCCGTTCGGCCCTATATCGCATTCACTATTGACATCCAATAAAGCTTAATGTTTATTTCTATTCCTCAGGAGCTTGCTTCACACTCTCAAGGACTTCCCACCATAGTAACAGAAGATGTCGACAATAGTAACTCAGGGAGCCAACATCGACAGCGTTCTGGTAAGTTTTTTCGTAAAAAGAAAATATTCAGCCAGGAATTTTTAGTTAAAGAAAAAGCCTCTTCTTACTAACTTCTCAGTGGTCTTGTTTCTCAATAGGAGGTAGTCAGGGAGCCAACATCGACAGCGTTCTGGTAAGTTTTTTCGTAAAAAGAAAATATTCAGCCAGGAATTTTTAGTTAAAGAAAAAGCCTTGCTAACTTCTCAGTGGTCTTGTTTCTCAATAAGAGGTAAGTTGTATATTAGTAGTAAAGTAGTTTATCATTTCGCGTGGTAGCGCCTGTCGAAACCATTGGAAAATCGAGGGAAAACCGTTTCAGTTTCTAATTGGAAAATACAGCTTAGGATCGTATTTTAATATGTTTACTTGTTCAGTTATTCTGTTCAACACAATAAGGTCCGTCAGACGTTAGAAGCGTAGTCGTCTGAAAATGATACAGGCTCTCTTTAAATTAGACACTATCATTTCCATAGGTTTGGTTTTTAAGGCCACTACGCGCTACTCAGGCGTAACCGCGTAACGCACACTAGTGAAACGCGTTTCAAGTTTCATGAAACCCCTACATAAGGTCAAGCAGTACACACTGGTGAAACCGAGTTTCATGAAACTCACTGTGAATTGACATAGGAAACACGTTTCACCAGTGTACATTGCGTCTAAAGGTCGCGCGACCACGCTTCCAATATGTGACGGGCCTAAAACGTATTTCCTCTTCGGTCATTCTCAGGTACTTGGGGTCAGTCCAGGAGTGGTCGAACTACACCGCCTATAATCAAATCCAATTTCAAGGACAAGCGGAAATGTGGAGAAGATTCGGGCAGTAATTCGGAGAGCCAGTCACCAAAAAAAGGATCGGCGTCGGTGTTTGATGCCATTCGGCCGCGGTCGAAATCTGACGCCAGCTCAAAACCAGCGAAGAAAGGTGGAAACATTATTACCCATGTGAAGAATGCTGTACAGGTAAATATTTAAGATTAGGAAAATGACCTGATAGTCAATTCCCAGCATTTGATACCAACCATAAAAAGGATCGGCGTCGGTGTTTGATGCCATTCGGCCGCGGTCGAAATCTGACGCCAGCTCAAAACCAGCGAAGAAAGGTGGAAACATCATTACCCATGTGAAGAATGCTGTACAGGTAAATATTTAAGATTAGGAAAATGACCTGATAGTCAGTTCCCAGCATTTGATACCAACCATATTTAGACCTTGGTAACTCTATGAAGATTCATTCTAAATGTCTAATTGTTTGGCCTATCTACATATTTTATTGTAAAATAAAAAATAGAAATAAAATCAATAAAAAATTACAAAATAAAATGTATCATTATGGGAAACACAATTAAAGTGCTTAATAAGAGTATGTGTAATAGGACTAATAAGTAATAGTCCATATTATACTGCTCGAATAAGACCAAGTTTCAAGTCAATCGTAGCTGAAAACTTAGTTACAAGATTTGACCCACACAAACGGAGATCTTAAATGATATAAAAGCACGTAAGAAGGGTAGAAGGGTCTACTCAATTTTTCCACGACACTTTTGGAATTCAAACCGAAGTTCCCCCGTCTTTGAAACCAATTCCCAAGTCATATGTACTGCTAGAATTGTACTCAACGACTGAAATTGAAATGTGCATTCCAGTCATACTCTTACGACTAATTTGAATCAAGTCATAAGGTCGGCTTGTTGTTATGAAGTGTTACAGGGTGATGCGAGAGAGGTGGCTTTTTGGGGGGGCTAACTTCAATTCCTTTAATTATTTTTGGCTTTATATTTATAGTGATTTAGAATTGGTTTAGTGCGATCTTTTAAGATAATTTTTTAGGTGGGCTTGATTCATTCCCCGTTTTTGAGGGACTTTTATTTAAAAATTGATGAGATACTTTTTATGTGGCTACCTATTTTCTTTCAATCCTTTATGGTTGATTCTGTGCGATCTTTTGGAGTCCATTTGCCATTCAGTGAGTGACACTGACATTTTAGGAGTTGTCTCGTCTCTTTATGTGAATGTAGGAAAATGGAGTGAATTGAATGATCATTCAATTATTTGCTAAAATTATCAAAAAGTTGATAAAATTTCATACCTCAGCTGGGGTTGAACTAGCGTCCTCCTGTTTACCAGACGAGCGCCTTAATCACTACACTACCGAGGTAATTAGTCATGACTATTGCTTAACGATGAGTTTCACACGCATCCAGACGCACTTCAGAGCTTACTAGGCATCTCTTACTAGGCTCCTGATAAACGGGCAACAAGACCGTAAATAGGCATAACAAGAATGATAGAATAGAATGTACTTTGTTTATCCTGCCCGAATATGACTGAAAAGTCCCTTTACCCTGGGGTAAAGGGACTTTTACGGTCTAAACAAGGTCTCGTACATCTGATAGGATAACAATACATACAAAAGTACGGCAATAAAAGACCCCGCTTAACAATTTTTTGAAAGATTGTACCTACCATGGAACCGCTTCGAATTATTTCAAGGCTTATTCTTTCACATACCTATCGGGGGACTGCATTTAATTATTTAAAAAACATTGTTTTTATAAAAATAAAATAACTGCATTTAAATATTAAATACCTACCTAAGACATTGTTTTTATAAAAATAAAATAACTGTACTCGAAATACCTACACATGAAAATTTATCTCACATCTGAAACTGAAATAATTGCTTCCAACTCTACAAGGTAGGAGAAGCATTCACTTTAGGCCATATACGAGGTAATTATGTACTTTTTATTTAAAGCACAAGCCTAAAAAGTCGAATAATATTTTTCAATCAAATCAAACTTAAATCAATTAATTTAATTTATTTTTAAATCAATTTTATTGCCATTTAAAATTTCAAAGTCTTAGGATTTTTTTTTAGACAAAAATTAATTCTGTGGGGTCTGACTGAACTCACCTCACAGCTCACCAGTTAAGGGTTAATTGGTGTTCTCTTGGTGTTTTCCTGAAGGATGAATAAATCCAGTTGCTTGTAAACGAATCAAAAGTGAAATTATCGCAAAAGCGATACTATAGTAAAGTTTCTATAGATGGATGAAGTCAAGAAATGGGATCATTTTGAAGTCTACAAATCAGATTCTCATTCTCACGAAAGCTTCAGTATCTAACAGTTTAACAGAAATCAAACCTCACAAGATAACGGAAATACCAGTCACCCTGTATTTAGATAAGAGATTCGTGTGAACAGATAATGCTCAGGTGTCATTTGTGTATTTTGTGTGCAGTGCGATATTTTCATTTGTTCAAAAAAGAAAAAGTCTTTATTATAATTGCAAAATTAGTACAAATGTTCCCAAATGTTTATTACAACCATCACCATCCTATACATGTGGTTAATCAACAGGTAATGTCCTTTAGCAAGAGAGAAAAGCTTGGGGTCATCTAGCTATCGTAATGTTGTGATTACTGAACTCGTGATTTGTGACGTATTGGGGCAATAACACTTCAGTGTTTCTTATATGAGGGTTCACAAGTTTGAGTCCCAGCGAAATTATTCGATTTTAGGGACGTTGAACGGTAGAGCGGTCACGATACTCGCCCGGTATTCAGGAGGGTGCGGTTCAATTCACTTTGAAGGGATTTATTTTTATTTGAGTGTGCTATATCTTAATGGGCGACTAACGATTGATACTAATAGACTCTTGAATGGAAGGTAACAACCAGTTAATCACAATCACTAGGTGAGGTTAATTTTAGAGAACCTACTGACTCAGAGAGCTCCATTATTATGTAGCCAATTTGTCAGCTCCATTACAATTGCGGTTAAATTTTCAAATAAATGTTGATAAAATTCCATGCTTTGGCTGGGATTGAACCCACGCCCTCCTGTTTGCCAAACGCCTTGCCCAAGCCACCGGATCCAGAATGAAAAAATCCAAAGTCAAAACGTGCCTTCTGGGCGATGTTTTATCTCGCCTACCCATGTTTCTTGTTATTATCTTTAGACTAAACCAGCGGTTCCCAAACTTTGTTTTTCTACGCGGCCCTTTTTCTTCAATATTGTGAACGCTTCGTGGCCCCTTTACTATATTTTATGTGATCTTCCCGGGGGTCGCGAAGTCCCCCTCGGGGGCCTTGGACCCCAGTTTGGGAATCACTGGACCAAATCTTTTATACGCCAAGTCCGCGAATAAATCATCTCTGATAACGTGGAGCCAAAGATAAAAAGAGCCCCCCCTCCCCCTTGCAGCGATTAAACTAATAGTTTTTGTCTCGCTTGTACTAAGTAAATAGCCCCTCGTCAGACGGGCGAAAAGAGACGCAGTAGTTCCCATTTAGGTCCTAGGTTAACACAAGTGCACCGAAAAGTAACAAGTAAACCGTTGAAATATAAGTATAAGTGCAAATTTTTGACTCTGGTAGTCGTGAGATTGTATGTGGTAAGTAGTATTGGATCAGGGTAAGAAATATCCTCCGGCGGACTGCACTTTTATAAGCAATGTGCTTATAATGTGGTTGTAGTTGTTGTTGTTGTAGCGGCTTTAGCCGAATGGTGATGGCAGAGTAAAGAAAAGACATCTTTTTATATCAGCCATACACCGGGTAGATGGTTTCTAGTCATGTTTAATTGGCTTGCTCTGAACTGCAGTCAACCATTGTGTATCTGTTTCGATTTTTTAAACCGTTGAAATATAAGTATAAGTGCAAATTTTTGACTCTGGTAGTCGTGAGATTGTATGTGGTAAGTAGTATTGGATCAGGGTAAAAAATATCCTCCGGCGGACTGCACTTTTATAAGCAATGTGCTTATAATGTGGTTGTAGTTGTTGTTGTAGTGGCTTTAGCCGAATGGTGATGGCAGGATAAAGAAAAGACATCTTTTTATATCAGCCATACACCGGGTAGATGATCTTTAGCCATGTTTAATTGGCTTGCTCTGAACTGCAGTCAACCATTGTGTATCTGTTTCGATTTTTGTCTGTGCCTCATATCACCAAAGTATGAAAAAGTATCTTACAAGTGTAATAGCCAATGGAAAAGCAGAATTTTGAATTTTGACGAATTAGATCGAAATATGGAATTGTAAATACTTTTCCATACTTTGGTGATATAGGGCACTGGTGTTTTGCGTATTTTAGATTTTTTCGTGCAAATTTTCTGACTATATCTTGGTTTTGTGTTTCAGAACTCCTTAATGTCCTCTGGTTCAAAGACAAATCACAGCAGTGGTGCTTCCATTGTGTCCGACAGCAAAGACAATTTATCCTCAGGTATGTATATCTTACTTCGGTGGCGTAGTGGTTAAGACGCTCGCCTGGTAAACAGGAGGGCCTGGGTTCAATTCGTGCAAATTTTCTGACTATATCTTGGTTTTGTGTTTCAGAACTCCTTAATGTCCTCTGGTTCAAAGACAAATCACAGCAGTGGTGCATCCATTGTGTCCGACAGCAAAGACAATTTATCCTCAGGTATGTATATTTTGTTTCGGTGGCGTAGTGGTTAAGACGCTCGCCTGGTAAACAGGAGGGCCTGGGTTCAATCCCAGCTGAGGCATGGAAATTTGTCTCCAATATAATTTAAGAATTTGATTAGGTCACAGTGACATGGGGCTGGAATAGCCAATGGCTTTTACCAATACCAAGATTAATGATCCCTAATCGACCTCCGTTCCCGAGTGGATATCACACTAAGTTTGCACGCCGGAGGTCCCGGGTTCGATTCAGGGTGGAAGTTTTTTCGGTTCTGTGCTTGGAGTTCGGGTTACATTCAGCCTCGTGAGGATAATTGAGTAGCTACTTTAATCGAGTAGATGAAAATTAATAGTAGAGGAAGCACTTATTAATGCTGTGATACCCACTAAAGTTGTGAAGAAACTCTCTGCTTTACCATAAAGATTCATGATTTGATTTATAAGATGTAATCAGGTCGCTGGAATAGCCCATGACCTTACTTTTATTAATACCAATAATAATGATCCCTTCTATTCCAGGAAAACAGAAGCATGAAGAGAATCACGTCTGGAACGGGACTGTGTCCCGGCCGAGGGCAGATTCAGATAGTAGCAACAACAATAAAGGTGCCGTCACCAAAGTCATCGAACTATTTCGACATAGATCTCAAAGTGCTGTGTCTGCCGAGGATAAACGAAAAGCGGTAAGTGTTTAATGCCCGATCTTTTTTTATGGCTTTCTTTTGAGTGGCGGGGTTCTCCTGGAGGACCCGCCACCCAACCATCAGACAGTTATCTGTTAATCTTACCACAGACAGATTTCTATTGATCCAGAGTTTAAGAAATACTGGCCTGTGTATATCAAATGGGTGACGTCAAAGAAAACTCTTGACCCTGTGTTAACTCTCAGTGGTAAGAGCGGCCATTAGTGTTTTATTTGGGCTCTTAGCTTAGAATCTGAAGTCCCATTATGCTAAGGTTGGCCATTCACTATCAGGTAGAACTGATAGTGTATGGCAGCAATAATAAGTTTCTCAGGCGACGAAAACCTTTGAACCAATCAGAAGGCGCCTTACAGTGTCGCCACATTGAACATTGTAGTCACCCAATCACGTATATTGGTGCTAAATCTCGTCTCTTACCTAAGAATCCTTATTTGCAAATCCATGTTGACTTTTTTTTATCTCGGCTAGTTAGCTGTGTGCTAAGGTGGAGGTCGAAAGCTCTAACTTTAGTAGACCAGGGCATTAAGTTGATTTTGGCCATTCTAAAAACTCTAAAAAGGTTGAAATGAAATCCCTTGTGAACAAAATGGCAAACAGGTTGATATTGAAAGGGTATACCCCTTACATCTATAACCTTCACGGGAGTGCAAGCAATAAGTTGACAAAATTTCATAGCAATCGGATGAGCGGTTTGGCCAGGCATAAAGTTCGAACACACAAACAAACAAACATTATTTTTTATATATTAGATTATGATAGTATGACCTCTCCTAACCAACCGTGTGCATTTCAGACTGCTGGGTCATTTGTTAAATCACTGATACTCAGTAAAAACATGACGGGTGCAATTTGAACGTCAAAACTTGGGGATTAACCAAACTAAATAAGTCGGAAATCGGTGATACAACAGAATATTAACCTTCACAAATTGGGGTTTTTGCGAAAAATTTAACGAGTTTTTATGTATGTGTTAATTGCTTAATTGTTTTCAGTTTTAAAACATTGAAAACATTATTTTCTTAGTACCTGCATTGACTCAGAAAAGGATGTGTGTTGAATTTTCGTGATTTTTTTTTTTAATAAACCCAAGTAGGTAATCAGTAAAATTTCGGACATAATTTTACATGTTGAAACCAGTTTATAAAAGTAATAAAGAGTAGGTACTAGAAGTTTTCCGTCCGTTGTTCATTCCAAAAAATAATTAAAAAAATTCTAGTTGAAGGAGAGAAGTCACTGAAAAGTGGTGTTCTTTGTCCCAGTAGACATCAATAGGACAATACACGGTACCTAAGTAAATACCAAGTGATAAATGAAATGTTTCGATTATCATGTGATTCGGTGCAACCAGATATTATCTGGTAAGATAATTACGTTCCTTGGCGTTCACTCCCCTACCGGGCCGCTCAGTATTTATCATAATTGACATACCATGGCATTGATGAAGTCTATCTCAGCAGGAAATTCTAAAGAAAATTGTCGAGGGAGTATTGTACCAAACCAAGAGCAACGAGCTCAAATTCATTATCATACAGAATTTTATTCTAGCCATGGAAATACCTGTTTATAATTGTTTATTGATAACAAAGTTTGGAACAAATATTGTGCATTGTAGTCCGAATTTAATTTTTTTATATTTTTTTCATATCACACGACATGAGCAAATATTTATTTATTTTATGGAGATTTAGTGTGTCTAACTATTTAAAAAAGAAGTGTTGTAATTTCTTTTTCCTTTAATTTGATATTGTGAGTGAATAATCAATCTACAGTATTTTATTAGTGCTCTCCAAGGTTTAACTATCCCATAGTAAATAACTGTTTGATATTTTATAACTTTTAACCCCATCTGAATTTTTCTCCAATAAATGATTTTTTTTCGGTATTGATAAACGAATTAATCTAAAAATTATACATAATACAACAATTAATCTATAAACAGTGAGTTAAGTTGTTTGTTCTCAGTTCAAATTGTTGAAAAAAAACTTGATTATTTTAGACCAGGGTTTGGAGGAAATTTGGTAGGGTCCAAGATGCGTATTTATTTATCTGAATATTTGTGAATTAATAAATTTTGGTCACTTTTGGGCGAGATTATTTGAATGCCATTTGAGACCCTTTTTAGACTCGTATTTGAGACCCTTTTTACATACTTATTTGAGACCCATTTTACATACTTATTTGAGACCCATTTTACATACTTATTTGAGACCCTTTTTACACCCTTATTTGAGAACTTTTTTTTGGCTCGTATATGAGACCCTTTTTACACCCTTATTTGAGAACTTTTTTTTGGCTCGTATATGAGACCCTTTTTAGACTGGTATATGAGTCCTTTTTTAGACTGCCTGGGTTAGGGGACTTTTCAGTCCTACTCGGGCAGGATAAGCAAGATACATTCTATTCTACGTACGTATTGTGTCTGACTCAGAGTCCTTTTTACATACTTATTTGAGACCCTTTTTACACCCTTATTTGAGAACCTTTTTTTTTAGGCTCGTATATGAGTCCCTTTTTAGACTGCCTGGGTTAGGGGACTTTTCAGTCCTACTCGGGCAGGATAAGCAATATACATTCTATTCTATTGTGTCTGACTCAGAGGAAAGAGCAGACTGCTGAAGTTTAACAGGTCCAATACAGCTGTACTAGTCTGTCCTTGGTATAACTTTGAATCTGTGACTTGCCTTCAAAACCTTCACACATGAAATACACGTGCTAGACCGACAATGTACCTAATGAAATAATTGTGCGTATAAAGGGTGTTATGTTTCACAGTAGTGCTATAAATTGACGTTCCATTGTTCAGGCGAAAATTTGCATTAACATGAACTTCGTCGATTGAGTAGCTGTAGCTGGGTTTAAATGTTTCACACATGAAATACACGTGCTAGACCGACAATGTACCTAATGAAATAATTGTGCGTATAAAGGGTGTTATGTTTCACAGTAGTGCTCTAAATTGACGTTCCATTGTTCAGGCGAAAATTTGCATTAACATGAACTTCGTCGATTGAGTAGCTGTAGCTGGTTAATAAATAGAAATTGACAACGTTACATGGTCTGCAATCATTACGAGTATGTTAAGCTTTAATCCCGTGGCTTTACCCCGATCAGGTGGTTTTAATCCTGACAACCCGGGTGGGCATAAAGTGAGGCACCAAATAGTTCAGACAGTTCTCTTAAACCCTTCCTCTGTTTTTTTTTTTTTTTTTTTACGGATTAACGGGAAATCCTATGCTTAAAATTTACCCATTTTTTTTTTTTTTTTTTTTTTACGGATTAACGGGAAATCCTATGCTTAAAATTTACCCATTTTCGTTTACGGTAAGATTCTAACATTGAAAACTTCTTTCCTAAAACATTTTTGAGCCACTGTGGAGATAAAAAGGAGGGGCGACCATCAAATCTCTTCCTTGAATCCTAAATATTTCCACTAACTGCAGTAGCTACTGGATTACCTCTGTAATTGCTTTATTATTTTCTGCTATAACCTTCAGAGTTGTTTAAACTTTACAGTCTTTATTGTTAGATAGTTACTCGTATCTAAGAGTCATAGGCTCATAGGTATACCCAGTAAAAAACTATAATTTCGTTAGTATAGAAGTCCTAACTGAACACTCGAAAAGTTATTTTTGGATAATTTTCAGTATGTACTACCTTATTGGCATCATTAATATTCCATGTGAAATTCAAGTAGGCACATCAGTAAAACTTTGTCTAGTGACTAGTCGATTGGAAGATTTGAAGACATCACAAGCCTTCTGTGTCTCGTTCGTGAAAGCGCCGAATTCGTGAAAGTTAGCCCCGAACAAACGGAGTAAACGGACAGACATGAAAAAAAATCGTCGCGTTAAAACTCAAAGTTCGATTTGTTCGTTCGTTTCTTTTTGATTTGTTTTTCACCTCAGTCCTTCAGACCCTGACATCAAACAGTTTTTCAAAGACCGTCATTTTAACCTGTAACCCCTATTTCCTGCTTTCCCTACGACTTCTCTGTACGTCCTATTTTCATCTTTTGTGAACATTAGGCTTATACCTAAGCCTAAAAAACCCAAAAAGTTCTTGCGCCTTTAGAGGTTAAACAAGTCTCAAAAGATCCAATCAGGTCGCAGTGACATAGGGCTTAAATAGCCGTGGCTCTATTTATACCAAATAGCAATAAATTCTGTCAGTATTTGCTGAAGTGAATCCTCAGAGTAAGATTCTCGATATGACCTCCCTCTTGAATCCCGGCCTGATTCTCGTCACACGAAGTCGACTAGTGATCATGTGCAATTAGAGTGAACATTTTGAGTAATAGTATGTGAACAAAGTTAGTACTCGCAGTGAAAATACAATAAAAATAAAAACTAGATTGACTCCAAACCAAGGCCATCCATATCCATAGTGACTTTGCCTAAAAACTTTGTAGATTCCTTGTAGACCGGAGTAAGACAAGGTTTCGTCCCTTGGAGGTCAAAATAAATCTGTGTGAATCCCGAATAAAAATAAAAACTAGATTGACTCCAAACCAAGGCCATCCATATCCATAGTGACTTTGCCTAAAAACTTTGTAGATTCCTTGTAGACTGGAGTAAGACAAGGTTTCGTCCCTTGGAGGTCAAAATAAATCTGTGTGAATCCCAGTCTGGCCACCTGGCCTGGTAAGCTGGAGGCATTGGTTCGACTCCCAGGGATGTGCCTTTTTCTTGTTTCCTTTCGTTTTACAAAATAGGTCTAAAAAAGACCTTTTTAGAGTTGTATTTGAGACCTTTTTTTACACTCGTATATGAGACCCTTTTTAGACTGGTCTATGTTTTCCTTCTGCAAAATAGGTCGAAGAAAGACCTATTTTAGCCTGTCCGGCGATAACTCTCAAACGGTTTGTACGATTTTGCTGAAATTTGCTACATATCTTCAGCACTTGAAAGGCAGTTTCTGATCAGATCTTTTTAGGCCTTATTGGCTGATCGGGGGTCCCCTAGGTCTATGTTTTCCTTCTGCAAAATAGGTCGAAGAAAGACCTATTTTAGCCTGTCCGGCGATAACTCTCAAACGGTTTGTACGATTTTGATGACATTTGCTACATATCTTCAGCACTTGAAAGGCAGTTCCTGATCAGATCTTTTTAGGGCCTAATTGGCTCATCGGTCCCCTAGGGTATTTTTCCTACAGTTCGCTTTACTTAGTACTAGGAACATGTGTGTGATGGGTGTGGTGTGTGTGTGGGGGTGTGTTTGTGTGTGTGGTGGTCCCGTACAAAGGACGGGTCAACCACTAGTATTTAATAAGACATTGTTCCATATACAACTATACATGGTGTAATAGTGGGTGCAAAACATTGCTCAGTAAAAATATTACTCTAGTAAGCCAGACAATGCCGGTTTTTACCGGCACTATCGTTTATCAGACCCCTCGCTAGATTTACGAGCCATAATTTATGGACATGAGGATGCTGAATATTGGTCGCTTAATCAAACACATAGCTGTCTGTGTTGATAAAGTTCATCAATGACTTGGCAAGGTCTAAATGGGTTTTTTCCTATGAGCTATCTCACCCAGTCTGCTACCTAGTTACCGCGAAGATAAATCCACGAATCGTTTCGGAGCGATCATTTCTTTTAATCGAAGGTCTCGTCCAGAAATTTCCGATTTTTGTTTTCTTATTCGTATTCAGTGCACGAGGTTGTAGGCTTTTTTTATCGTGTCTTATGTGTTATGTGTTGAAATTTATCTGCAACGTGATTTTTTTTTCATTTAATTTCCATTATTTTTTATAGTGATATAGTGACAAATAATTTCAAGTTGCTCAGACCTAATTGAATCGCCTAGGAATACTCGTTTTTCAAGTCGAATGACTTTGTTTTACATAAGGTTCTGGTTTTCTAGCTCGAGTTTTTTTTACAGAGTGTGTATGACATGACATGGTGGTCCCCCCTCCTCCTCCATCTTCCCAATATCGACACCATAGATTAAAATTTTCAGGGCCTAAATAGAACACATGTAGTTGCAGAGGGGAGGGCGTGGGTTCAATTTTATCCTCAATAGAATCTGGGAATTTGACCACAATAATAGTAGTAGCCTACTGCTGGAGTAAAGGGACTTTTGCGAGCAGTATAAATAAGCACCATTATTATTATTATCTTATGGACATTAATAAACAGTTGGTTGATTATAATGAGGCCTCTCGCATATTGGAAGCGTAGTCGCGCGATGCCGCTTGAAAATCCTCATTTATTTGATAGATTGACCTCATAACTCTCGATAAGTTTGAAGCTCTAATGGTTAGGTGGTAGAGAACGCCTCCGGCGTGAACCTCGCCTAGTGGTTACCTTTCACTCAAGAGTTCATTATTATTTATAAATATTGCTAAAGCTCTGTTGAATCTAATATTAAAACAAAATTAACAGCGTTATAAATGTTTAATGGTGCTATAAATGTTATTAAATCAAAGTTAATATTGAAGTGACTGATTGGTCTTCTCATATCATACTCGTCTTTTTATGGTGCGAATTCTTTAGCTTCATTACAAAAACTATACTTACAGTAATAGAAAGTAATTATCGATTTGATTGATTGATTGATTAATTTTACGATTTAATTGATTGATTGATTGATCTTCTCATGACATACCAGCTTCTGTGCTATGAAAGTCATAGTTGTTACTTAGATTCCTTGTGCTCTCTAGGATCCCTATTATGGTAGTCTTTTTGCATCACTGGTCACAGGTCGATGTTATTCTTGCCTACTTATCTATGTCTATGTTTCTAAGATGACCAGTAGTGGTTCTCAATCCCAGAATCATGAGAAATTATTTTCAACTTATTGTTTCATTACAAATTTTCATCAGTAAATGGTTTCTTCAAATTAAATTGATCCCAAGGGCAAGGAAAACCTAGACCCTTGACAAATGGAGTGTACCTGAAGGCATGTGATGTGTCCCAATCCAATCGACCCCAATGGGAGAAACAAGTGAATTTAAAAAAGAGGGTTGCCATTAAGCATGTGGTCTGTTGTGTAAATTTCCAAAATTTAGGTCTGTCTCATGTGGAAAGGCACTTTGGTCTCCTGCGCAAGTGCAGGTTCATGTAAACATTCCAAAAATTGACCAAAAAAAGTAAACATGAGACCGAAGAACTGAGGGTAACGGTGGCAAGTTTCGAGTCAATTAGCCTGCTAAAGGTGGACTGGACCATACAGAACTGAAAGAAATGTTGACTCTGTCAAGAATCAAACCCGGTATCTCCGGCGCGCAAGCCTAGTGTAATGTAATTCGTACTATAAGTTACGGAGAACAATCGTAGAATGTTGAGAATCGGTGGACCAAGATCTATCTTATTCCAAACTGTATGCAGCTATATGCTACTAAGATGCACAAACAACTTGAAACCGTAAAAGGTTAAGGAAGCCTTAAATGTTAGTGAAGTTTCTTTGATTCTGTTACAAGATGGACTAGCAAGTAGATTTAACTAGCAACTAAGGCCAGCCATTCACTATCAGGTATACCATCAGAATAAGGATGAGCACATACTATCAGGTAGACCTGACAGGTACGGCTGAAAAGATCCGAATGTCAGGTCTACCTGATACCTAACGAGGACACACACTATCAGGTAGACCTGACAGGTACGCCTGAAAAGATCCGAATGTCAGGTCTACCTGATACCTAATGAGAACACACACCATCAGGTAGAACTAATGGTTTCTTCAAATTAAATTGATCCCAAGGGCAAGGAAAACCTAGACCCTTGACAAATGGAGTGTACCTGAAGGCATGTGATGTGTCCCAATCCAATCGACCCCAATGGGAGAAACAAGTGAATTTAAAAAAGAGGGTTGCCATTAAGCATGTGGTCTGTTGTGTAAATTTCCAAAATTTAGGTCTGTCTCATGTGGAAAGGCACTTTGGTCTCCTGCGCAAGTGCAGGTTCATGTAAACATTCCAAAAATTGACCAAAAAAAGTAAACATGAGACCGAAGAACTGAGGGTAACGGTGGCAAGTTTCGAGTCAATTAGCCTGCTAAAGGTGGACTGGACCATACAGAACTGAAAGAAATGTTGACTCTGTCAAGAATCGAACCCGGGATCTCCGGCGCGCAAGCCTAGTGTAATGTAATTCGTACTATAAGTTACGGAGAACAATCGTAGAATGTTGAGAATCAGTGGACCAAGATCTGTCTTATTCCAAACTGTATGCAGCTATGCTACTAAGATGTACAACCAACTTGAAACCTTAAAAGGTTAAGGAAGCCTTAAATGTTAGTGAAGTTTCTTTGATTCTGTTACAAGATGGACTAGCAAGTAGATTTAACTAGCAACTAAGGCCAGCCATTCACTATCAGGTATACCATCAGAATGAGGATGAGCACATACTATCAGGTAGATCTGACAGGTACGGCTGAAAAGATCCGAATGTCAGGTCTACCTGATACTTAATGAGAACACACACTATCAGGTAGAACCCCTTGGCAGTTTTTTTAAAGGAAGTGTTTGTTCGGGGCGATAACAATCATAACAAACAAAATGACCTTTGGATTTTTGTATAAACCACAAGGGTCATTACAAATATTAAATCCCACTATTTTTACTTTTGTTTTTATCAGTGAAAGTAGACCGTTGATAAATAAAACGAAGAAGGGACGTGCACTGATTCATGTTTCTGGTCATTCGTGCATTTCTCACCGTTCTTCTGTGACCTAGTGATAGATATAATTATTTATAAATAAAAACCTAATATCCTTTAACTTAAAAACTTGTAGAATAACTCGTGGTAACACAAAGCTTGTAAAATAGAAAGTAAAAATAGTAAATGTAATAATTAATTTATTTTGTATGTCATTTATGTCTGGAAGGTTTAAGTCCATCCCAAGTGACGAACGGAATTATAAAATCCCCTGTTGGTTAAACTATCCTAATAACTTGAAATGAAATTATCTTGTGAGGTTAGTTACTCACTTAGGTAATAATTACTTTCAGAATTTTAACTACTTCTAATTATTACACACTTACACATTCTTATAAGTGCAGTTGCAAACATGTCTGATCTTTCAAAGGTTAAACGATTCAATAAACATTAAAGCTACCGAGAAATGAATGTCGGAAGCTCTTTTCAAAGTCTATAATGAACAATTAAAATCTAGAAGTGCAGCGTAATCTCATGTCCAATATGAAGCAAGATAAAAGTAAGCCGTCCACAATGAGTGCCAAAGTGATACCCAAATTGTACTGTGAGTCGATAGAGATCGATTGTCCTGATCACGAGTATACCTATCGGTCACGACCAGCCTCTCCTTCGCCATATTCAAGGAACAATTCCTTCAATCGCTCGCCTAGTCCTTTGACATTTCTTGTGCCGGAATCCACCCCAAGTAATGACTCTAAAAGGAGCTCTCCAAACGATGTACCAAATCAACAGCCGGGAACCAACAAGGTTTCGACGTTCCTGGAACTGCCGGATACTTTCAGGTCGCGATCGAAATCTTTGGATGATGGCAAACGAACGACGGTGTCGAAAAAGCCGCAACTGCCGATAGATTGCGCGTCGACTTATAAAATTTACGATTCCATTTTGAAGCAAGGTAATTTATGATCAAATTTAGAAGTTCATTATTCTCTTTTCTTCTTTTATCAGGAGCTTAATGACAACTTTCTGAGGCCTACCAGGCTCCGTTGTATGATCTTCTTTAGTATATTATCTAGTGGAAAACCGGTAAAAACACAAAACCTAACTAATAAAGTGAAAATATTCAACGCAAGTGACTCGTCAACAGAAATATCATCAGTGCTACTTTTGTGTAGAATTTTAGGACGGATGTGATTTGCTGTTCCTAATTTTGCTTGAGAGCTGAAAAGTCTACATTATTTTAATCTAGGCATTTTCTTCTAAGATTAAGAAGCGTGGTAGCGCTCCGCCCCGCCAAGCCAAAAAAAAGTTCGACAGTTAATATTTGTCTTAGAGGTTTGGAATGAGCCTAGTATTTTAAGATTACCTTTATTTTGCTCAGTGTGTTATGTCGAATTAACATGTTGAAACATTAACTTCATACTTTTTTACCATCATTAGGCATATTTTAATCATTCCCAACAATTCAGCTTTTCTCAACGATTCCAAGACGTTGTTTACAATTACTTTTATTTTCCCATCACCAGTACCCTTGACTTTGATAATTCCAATGCCTCTAGGCATGCTTTTATGATCAATTGAAATAACATCATAAAAGCATCATAATTATCATAGCTTATCAAAGCAGTGCCTTACTGAGTTACTCTGATATGGAAATAGTACATTACGGGTTAATTTCTCCTACCACGCTCACCATCCAGCGTTCAATATGCTGTAGAGTTAACCTGTATTCGAAAATCATCGGGTCGAGCCTATAGTTTATTTGTTGGATTGATTTTTGAATGGTAGGTATTGATTTTTTTTTTAATGTAACACGTTTTTAATAATAATAATACTAATAATTAATAATAAATACTGTAATAATAGAAAGTAAAAAACGGGGGAAACTCTAACGTCAACACAGAACACATGTTTTCCATTCCGAGTTTTTCTTGTCAAAATTTTAGAATTCATCGTAAATTTTTTATTCGAAATTAATCGGTGAAAAAATAATGGTGAATTTGTTTGTGTGTAGCCATTCTAATTCTAAATCCGTTCATTTATTTTTAAACGTTACTTTTTGTTAAAATTATGAAGTAAAAAAAATCTCGTTTTAAACCTGATGATTGAAATTTCCATTAAATTTTTGTTGTTTTCATCAACACATCTAATTTGTTTTGAAAACGAAAATATAAATTCAGATCCGATAAACATTAACGTTAAAACGGGAAATCTTACGTTTTCTGGAGCTTCTATGGAGATGGGCTAAAAAAGAAGTTTCGGGATAGCTACCTATACTTCAGACAAAATAATAATAATAATAAAATAAATAAAAAAAAAGTAAAAATACCCCTTTGGTCAACTGTTTTTAAAGAGACAATCTTGTAAATGAAAATCAAGTACCTAATACCAATACCTAAATTAAATATCAAATTAAAAGATGCTCGTATCATTCTCCTGATAAATACTTCAACCGAAAATAATACCCAAAAATAACCCTCTTTTCATAATAAAATAATTAACAGAAAAATGTACTTACTAGGAAAAGAATTACATAAACGTTTCAGTTAACTCAGAATTACGAATAATGCCCAATCTTACCACATAGAGTTTTCAGTTAATCTAGAGTTAAAATACTGGCCTGTGTAAATCAAATGAGTAACGTCAAAGAAAATCCTTGACACTGTGTTAACTCTCAGTGGTAAAATTGGCCATAAGTATATCCATGATTAGTATCGGTAATCATAATTAACTTTCTATTGTTTAACTAGAAGATAACTTTAACAAAATTAACTCGGTAGTGTGTTAAATCTCATCTATACAAACATACTAACTAAACTAAAGAAGAGAATTAATTCATTCAACACCTTCGGGATAGAAACGCTGATGTTTTTAGACGTATTCAACACATTTCAATTATTTCGAGATTTTTGGTTAATTAATCTATAAATTTACCAAACACGAGATTAAACCAAGTTTAAATCAGTATAACAAAACAAAGGCCAAAATGTGTGTTTTCAGCTCTTAACCTATCAGATCCAATTCCTATATATAAAGGAGCCTAAATTGTTTATGGAATTAGGCTACATGTAGGTATAGGCAATGAGGGGCTGCATTTACAACTCTGCAGTTCACATTTCACAAAAAAATTGACCTCACAGTAAGCGCCAACCCATACATTTTTCCACCAAAATCTAACGTAAGGCCAACCATTTCCCAACCAAAATTCTCATTAGGCTAACAATTTACTATCCTATAAACAACGTTTTCAAAAGTTTCGTCCTTAATTCTCCGTCAACTTTGGAAGTGTGAAATGCTACCGAAGTTTCTCATGGAACGCGAGCCTAGTTCAGAAGTTCAACAGGCAAAAATTAAATATCAAATTAAAAGATGCTCGTATCATTCTCCTGATAAATACTTCAACCGAAAATACTACCCAAAAACGACCCTCTTTTCATAATAAAATAATAAATGATCTAACAGAAAAATGTACTTACTAGGAAAAGAATTACATAAGCGTTTCAGTTAACTCAGAATTACGAATAATGCTTAATCTTACCACAGAGAGTTTTCAGTTAATCCAGAGTTTAAGAAATACTGGACTGTGTAAATCAAATGGGTGACATCAAAGAAAACCCTTGACACTGTGTTAACTCTCAGTGGTAAGATCGGCCACAAGTGTATCCATGATTAGTATCGGTAATCATAATTAACTTTCTATTGTTTAACTAGAAGATAACTTTAACAAAATTAACTAGGTAGTGTGTTAAATCTCATCTATACAAACATACTAACTAAACTAAACAGAATTAATTCATTCAACACACAAACTGTTTTCAAAATGAAAGACTTCAACAAATTAGCAAAATGAAGAAAATGTGGAAGTCCAATCGTATACAAGTTAACAAAATTTCCAATGTGCAAAATGTCCGGCGAATGTTTGGACGAATATAGTTACAAAATTTCAGCCATAGAACGGTTGAAATTCCATGATGACAAGCATAGGAGTCGATCTCTGGACGCAAGGTCTTTGGAAGCCTCTGGAATCAGAACTTTCCAAGTAGGTTTTTCTTCTCTTCTGATTTAAAATTCTTACCCCGAGGAAAAAATTGGTGATAGAATGTCACAAGTTAGATCGAAAGAACTCTATAATTGGTTTAATACCCCTGATTTAGGTTGTTGGAATACTATATTATAGTGTCGAACTTCCCAATATAGAGTTCCGGAACCCAGTCACTCGATTGGGCTTTCGGCACCCTATAAATTTTCTGCAGTCACTTGGATCCGAAGTCTGCCGTTCTATTTACTACCACAGCGTTGGTTAAACTTGGTGGTGATACATTTTGGTAAGACCAGTCCGAATTTCATATATCCGGAAGTACACAACTTTTTTTTTCGAGGGTGTAGCAGCTAGTAAAAAATACCTACGTACAATTTTACAAACCACATGTACAATATTTTCCTCAATGCTACAATGAAATACCTTGAACGGTTTAAAGTCAAGTTGAATTAAAAAAAAAAAAACAACAACACACCTTATGTAGATACTCATACGTATAGTTATAGAATAGAACAGATGAGGTAATGAATCAATAGGTACATGATAAATTAGATTCTTAAACGAGGAAAATGTAGATAAAATTAAACATGGTTTAAATTGAGGGGTGATCTGAAAAAAGGACGTAAGGTCACTTACGTCCTTTTTCAGGAGTCTGCAATTTTGGATAGCAAATTTTGTTCTTAACACGACAGTGAAAGAACCATCTTTCTATCTTTTTTCTACAAGTTATGGCAAATTTTGTGAACCCTGTAACCTGTAACATTATTTTCATTTGAAAATAAAAACTTTAAACAGCATTATCTCGAAACTATGTTTTTGCAGTTATGCCCTTCTTCCAGATTACGCCTCAATTTATGTTAAAATATTAAACAAGGCTTTAATGTGAAGTAATAATAAACATGGTTTCAATTTTGTTTCAGAGAGCAGCGGCGATTCACCAGCAACAAATTGCAGCTCAAAGTAAGTGTTTTTTTTTTTACTCTTTATGATAAGTAGGGTACCTATATTATGTTTACTCTAATGGTATACCTGCCTCGGTGGAGAGAGCAGCGGCGATTCACCAGCAACAAATTGCAGCTCAAAGTAAGTGTTTTTTTTTTTACTCTTTATGATAAGTAGGGTACCTATACATATTATGTTTACTCTAATGGTATACCTGCCTCGGTGATGTAGTGGTCAAGGCGCTCGCCTGGTAAACAGGAGGGCGTGGGTTCAATTTTATCCTCAATAGAATCTGGGAATTTGACCACAATAATAGTAGTAGCCTACTGCTGGAGTAAAGGGACTCACCAAAATCTAACGTAAGGCCAACCATTTCCCAACCAAAATTCTCATTAGGCTAACAATTTACTATCCTATAAACAACGTTTTCAAAGGTTTCGTCCTTAATTTTCCGTCAACTTTGGGAAGTGTGAAATGCTACCGAAGTTTCTCATGGAAAGCGAGCCTAGTTCAGAAGTTCAACAGGCAAAAAAAAGTGAATAACAAACTAGTCCGCGAACACAACGTAAAATCATTCATACTTTCCATTTCCTTGTAGACGTTTCATCACTAGTTGAAGGTCACACACAACGTTCGGAATGTGAGTTAAGGTGAAAAGCTAAAAGGTCGCCAAATGCTGATGCTAATCAAAATATGAGGACAAAAAAATTTGACAGAATTCCATACAATAAATTTGACAGAATTTCATATTTCTGACCTGAGAAAATCTAAAGCCGAATGCTACACTAGTTGAAGGTCACACACAACGTTCGGAATGTGAGTTAAGGTGAAAAGCTAAAAGGTCGCCAAATGCTGATGCTAATCAAAATATTAGGACAATAAAATTTGACAGAATTCCATACAATAAATTTGACAGAATTTCATATTTCTGAGCTGAGAAAATCTAAAGCCGAATGCTAATCAGGATTTAGACGATAAAATTTGACATAATTTCTTATTTCTGAACTGCTAACTTGGTCATTGTCCTCTTCTAGACACATAAAAAAACTGCAAGGAAGGTTGCAGTGTATGCTGGGCTGAATATTAATCAGAACCAACTCATAATGTCAGTATATCACCATACCATGAGAATTATTCATTAATGCAAAAGGGATAGAATCGAATTTCTAAACCTTGTTTAGTCGAATTACGAATGAAAATTTGGCGATTTCTGTAAATCAAACCCAGGACCTTTATGGCAAGCTGACATAATTTCTTATTTCTGAACTGCTAACTTGGTCATTGTCCTCTTCTAGACACATAAAAAAACTGCAAGGAAGGTTGCAGTGTATGTTGGGCTGAATATTAATCAGAACCAACTCATAATGTCAGTATATCACCATACCATGAGAATTATTCATTAATGCAAAACGGATAGAATCGAATTTCTAAACCTTGTTTAGTCGAATTACGAATGAAAATTTGGCGATTTCTGTGAATCAAACCCGGGACCTTTATGGCAAGCAAGGCACTCTGGTATCATAGTACTAGCCAGAAAGAATAAGGTTCGTTCTCGGAACGGCCGGCTTTCTCCTATCCTGTCTTCCTTCGCTTCGCTTTCGGGACGATAAGACCTTAGCAGTTACAGTTTCCTCTATCAAATATCTTAGAAAAGAAGTATTAACCATGAGAATACTGAGATGAATTATTTATTTGTCTTTATGTATTGTTAAGATAACACAGAAGTCAGTGAATCTTGCTAGATAAAGATAAGTGAAGGTTCGTTCTCGGAACGGCCGGCTTTCTCCTATCCTGTCTTCCTTCGCTTCGCTTTCGGGACGATAAGACCTTAGCAGTTACAGTTCCCTCTATCAAATATCTTAGAAAAGAAGTATTAACCATGAGAATACTGAGATGAATTATTTATTTATCTTTATGTATTGTTAAGATAACACAGAAGTCAGTGAATCTTGCAATCTTGCTAGATAAAGATACACTATCGAGACTAGGAATGCAGTATTGGAATGCAGTACAATGTCGTAAGAAAGTTGTTCAAAAAACATAGCTTAAAATGTTCTGTATGAAGGCCCAGCCTTGCGTTCCGCTCTACCAAGTTTAGAGTGAAACTGATGCCGTAAATGAGAAAGTCTTTGTCTGAGAGTTATTGACTATTGAAGTTGACGATATACTCGTAGTTTGATATTGAATTGGGAAAAGCATGTATACCACCTGTTTGTTTTTATCAAATGAATGCATTGGATTCAGTCATTAACTCTCAGTATATCTCATTCAGTCATGAGCAGACTCGTGAGATCACAAGTTGGTTTGTTTTGGACTTCTGTCTTGATTCTATATTTCATTGTTGTTTTCCAAATAATATTTCTGTATTTCCTTCTTCATTTTATTTTTGTTTTCAATATTCCCTAATTCATTAGGGATTGAATTTAGCAATTTTGGTACTTGAAACTAAGAAGTCCCTTTACCCCCCCCAGCAGTCTAAACAAGGTCTCGTGTATTTTATAGGTTTAATATATCCTGCTCGAATGAGACTGAAAAGTCTCTTTACCCCAGCAATCTAAACAAGGGTTCAAATGTATTCTATAGGTTTTATAACATAGTGCAGAATGTTTATAGCACAAGACCTTGCTCAGTTATATCACCCGATCTACCTTCCGCTCTACCAAGTTTAGAGTGAAACTGATGCCGTAAATGAGAAAGTCTTTGTCTGAGAGTTATTGACTATTGAAGTTGACGATATAGTTTGATATTGAATTGGGAAAAGCATGTATACCACCTGTTTGTTTTTATCGAATGAATGCATTGGATTCAGTCATTAACTCTCAGTATATCTCATTCAGTCATGAGACTCGTGAGATTCACAAGTTGGTTTGTTTTGGGGATTGATTTTAAAAGCAATATCGATCTATCCTTAAAGATCCAAAAAATTCGCTGTCTATCTCGGTCGTTCAATCTTAAGCACTTTTAGGAAATACATTTCGAAAGCAATCGGATTATCATTAAAATGCCCAGGAAATCCGTCTCTGTGAGTACCTGCTTACGGATACTTTTAGAAAGCTGTTTCTCGGTCGTTCAATCTTAAGCACTTTTAGGAAATACATTTCGAAAGCAATCGGATTATCATTAAAATGCCCAGGAAATCCGTCTCTGCGAGTACCTGCTTACGGATACTTTTAGAAAGCATTTCCGTAAACTTTACTCTCAGCTTTTTTTCTTTGCTCCAAGTTTGAAAACATTGCGTGTATTCCTTGGCAGAAGCTGTTCATTTCCGTAAACTTTACTCTCAGCTTTTTTTCTTTGCTCCAAGTTTGAAAACATTGCGTGTATTCCTTGGCAGTTTTTTAAAGGAAGTGTTTGTTCGGGGCGATAACAATCATAACAAACAAAATGACCTTTGGATTTTTGTATAAACCACAAGGGTCATTACAAATATTAAATCCCACTATTTTTACTTTTGTTTTTATCAGTGAAAGTAGACCGTTGATAAATAAAACGAAGAAGGGACGTGCACTGATTCATGTTTCTGGTCATTCGTGCATTTCTCACCGTTCTTCTGTGACCTAGTGATAGATATAATTATTTATAAATAAAAACCTAATATCCTTTAACTTAAAAACTTGTAGAATAACTCGTGGTAACACAAAGCTTGTAAAATAGAAAGTAAAAATAGTAAATGTAATAATTAATTTATTTTGTATGTCATTTATGTCTGGAAGGTTTAAGTCCATCCCAAGTGACGAACGGAATTATAAAATCCCCTGTTGGTTAAACTATCCTAATAACTTGAAATGAAATTATCTTGTGAGGTTAGTTACTCACTTAGGTAATAATTACTTTCAGAATTTTAACTACTTCTAATTATTACACACTTACACATTCTTATAAGTGCAGTTGCAAACATGTCTGATCTTTCAAAGGTTAAACGATTCAATAAACATTAAAGCTACCGAGAAATGAATGTCGGAAGCTCTTTTCAAAGTCTATAATGAACAATTAAAATCTAGAAGTGCAGCGTAATCTCATGTCCAATATGAAGCAAGATAAAAGTAAGCCGTCCACAATGAGTGCCAAAGTGATACCCAAATTGTACTGTGCTTCTCTTCCCTTTTTTTTTTTTTTTTTTTTTTTTTTTATCTTCTTTTTTAATTTATCTTCCAAACCCCTTTGTTTATTGGACAAGTTTTAATGAAATGACGGACACTTTTGTTTTTCCGAAGAACTTTTGAACAATAGATGAGTAGATTGAGTTTCAAACCTTTTTTTCTGGTATCAATTTTTCCAAAGCTCTGCATCCGCTATTGTGTTTCGGTTGGTCTTTCAAAATTTGACAGCAACTGGACGGCTAAAAGTTTCCTTTGTTTATTTTATCGAATTAACCCTTTAGTTATCTTGATGAGGATATGACGCAAGTGACTCGTCAACAGAAATATCATCAGTGCTACTTTTGTGTAGAATTTTAGGACGGATGTGATTTGCTGTTCCTAATTTTGCCTGAGAGCTGACAAGTCTACATTATTTTAATCTAGGCATTTTCTTTTAAGATTAAGAAGCGTGGTAGCGCTCCGCCCCGCCAAGCCAAAAAAAGTTCGACAGTTAATATTTATATTTCTTCCATATTGCTCACTGCCTGAATAACATTTCGATGTTCGTTGTGCACTGCCAGCTGTAAGTTTTCGACTTGGGCGGAGAGATGATGTTGGGTGTGGAACAACTCGTCTGTGTCATCCGTGGTGGCGATGTTGCAGCAACTGTGTAGCAACCATTTGTTGGTAATTTCATGTATTTGTGTACATTGAATTAAAACCAATAAAGAGTCTAAATAAATAAGTAATAGCAGGGTTCTGCAGAGTACAATGGAATAACTTATTGCCGGGTCGAGAATAGTAATCATTATTCTCTTTTCTTCTTTTATCAGGAGCTTAATGACAACTTTCTGAGGCCTACCAGGCTCCGTTGTATGATCTTCTTTAGTATATCTAGTGGAAAACCGGTAAAAACACAAAACCTAACTAATAAAGTGAAAATATTCGTTTTAATGAACTGGCATACAAATCAGAAGGTTCGCCTTCAAATTGATTTATCTATTGAAGGTGTATTCGTTTCAATCACTTTTGTCATTTTACAAATCCATGTGAATAGGAGTCAAATTTTTAACAAACCATGTGAAATTCGAGTCAAATTAACTATCTATTGTGCGAGTGACTAGAATTGACTACATAATATCAACCAATAGAATCAGTAGAATAGAATGGAATAGAATAGAATACTCGTACACCTTGTTTAATACTGCCAGCATAGGGCTGGAAAGTCCCTTTACGCTCTCAGTCTAAACAAGGTCTTATTGTATGTTTGATTGGCAATAAATCACAACATTTTTAAAGAAAAAACAATAAGACCTGTTTCAATTTTCCAAACAGGTCTTATTGTTTTGCGTTACGCGCTTCGCGTTGTTTTGCGCAAACAGTAGGTTCAAAATTACACCGATGGAAATAGGAAACATTGATATATCACGTTGTTTTAGGTCAGTAGTACGGTAGGAAACTACTTGATACGAGTTACAGGGTGACAGGAAAGATGTAAAGCGCCGTCAATAGTCGTCATACGACAAAAGAGTTATAGGAATAACAAAAAGTATAACATTACCTACGCTACAGTATGACACTCAAGTTTCACAAAAAGCCCACTCTGAGGTTTAGGTGTAGGGAGCAACTGCCCCAAAAGATGGGTTAAGCTTGTACGAATCTACCTATACATAATAAATATAATTACTGAGTAGAGAGAAAGGACGTTTTTAACAAATAATCAATATTGTAGGTAAACTTCTGAAGAAAGCTACTTAAGGTGCGAATATGAATTGATTTTGTTATGGAATTATTTTTTATCAAACGAAGTCTTTATCTTTAGGGTAATTAAACAGCCTAAAATATTTGGTTACGTATGAGAGTTATCGAATCCTAAATATTGGACTCCGAACTAAGTGATTTCGTCAGAAAAGAAAGGTGATGTATGAACAAAGGTCTCTTTTATTTCCGTTAGTCAATATTGACCGCTTTCTAAATTTGAACTCATTATACACTGCGAATGCACAGTCTCTAAAACTAAACTTTTTTTTTTCTCAAAAACTTTTAAAGTTTTAGGGATGATCCATTCTTGTCACCTTTTCTCTGTCATGGTTTTCTATCCTCTATTAGTCATTTATTTATTATTATTTTCCGGGCAGATATATAACTAGGAGGTTCATATTTCCGTTTTATACTATTTTATAGTGATTTCCCCGAACACAGTAATTTGGATTTAGAGATCAAATTAACTCCGGTAAATGAGACACACCTAACTTCCGACACAATTGGTTGTATAATGTGAGTTGTTAATAATAACAGGGCTAATTAATACTGCTCGAATAGGACTGAAAAGTCCCTTTACTCCAGCAATAGGCTACTACTATTCTTCTTCTTTCACTTTGCCATTTTCCCAGGGTAGGCAATAGTAGTAGGCTCCGACTATTATTGTGGTCAAATTCTCAAATTATATTGAGGATGAAATTCCATACCTCGCCTGGGATTGAATTCACGCCCTCCTGTTTACCAAGCGAGCGTCTTGACCACTACACCACCGAGGCAGATTAGATGAATCGCTGAGTGTAAAAAGGGAATTAGTCACATAATTTCGAATTTAACTTTTTTACAGTTTTAGATTCCTGATGGGTAGACGGTTCGTTTAATGTAAAAATGGGAGTTGTCCGACAAACCTAACTTGTTAATTTGGGCTAAAAAATGACCAGGGAAAGTATTGCATACTGATGTCAGCAGTTCTGGGAGTTCTTGGATGTGACATAGCCACTATTCGTGGCAGTCGAAGTGTGTGAGTTGAGGAGTGTATATGTGTGTGCTGAAGTTTAGTGTTAATTTAAACTAAAAAGTTTAGTGTTAATTTTGGAACTAAATTGGTTCTAATCTCACTTCCGCAGAGTAGAGTTGTAAGGCCCCTCTTTGGTAAGACTTTTAAGTTATTGGGTATACTCGTAAAGAAAAGTACGTATTTTTACTTTCTACTCGTATTACTACAGTATAGCGAGCTATACTAGTAATGAAAGTATTGCAATCGGTCCAAATTTTCAAAATCGAGAAATGGTTGGAAATATTCGTTTTGGGATCCCCTGATGTCAAAAAAGTGGTTTTTAGCCCATGGTCTGTATGTACGTACGTATGGACGCGACTGTAACAATTTGGTAAAAATCGGACTGTCACTCATTCAGATATCAACCAAAGTCAATGTTGCTTCGGAGAAAATTAAAAGAAAAAAGTCCAATTTCATTATACTTTATCATCCTTATTACACGGGAAGTATTTAAGATAGAAAATTTTCCACCAAAAATCGGTCACCACAGGTGGCTCAGGCTCGGCACTTATAAAATTTTTCAAAAAAAGGTCAATTTTTGAACATTTTAAACGACCTCTTATTATTACATGGGGAGTATTTTGAGATAAAAATTTTTCGACCAAAAATCGTCCGCCATATAGGCGGCTTGGGACTTGGAAAAAATTTCACATTTTTTTTTTTTTTTTTTTTTTTTTTTTTTTAAAAAATGTTTTTCGAAAACACCTTGTTTAATACTGCCAGCATAGGGCTGGAAAGTCCCTTTACGCTCTCAGTCTAAACAAGGTCTCATTGTATGTTTGATTGGCAATAAATCACAACATTTTTAAAGAAAAAACAATAAGACCTGTTTCAATTTTCCAAACAGGTCTTATTGTTTTGCGTTATGCGCTTCGCGTTGTTTTGCGCAAACAGTAGGTTCAAAATTACACCAATGGAGACAGGAAACATTGATATATCAGGTTGTTTTAGGTCAGTAGTACGGTAGGAAACTACTTGATACGAGTTACAGGGTGACAGGAAAGATGTAAAGCGCCGTCAATAGTCGTCATACGACAAACGAGTTATAGGAATACCAAAAAGTATAACACTACCTATTGAAATCAATTTGTAGTGATTAAATTATAATAAAATTACCAAGGGTCGGCATTAAGGGTCGGCAATAATCAATATTGTAGGTAAACTTCTGAAGAAAGCTACTTAAGGTACGAATATGAATTGATTTTGTTATGGAATTATTTTTTATCAAACGAAGTCTTTACCTTTAGGGTAATTAAACAGCCTAAAATATTTGTTTACGTCTGAGAGTTATCGAATACTAAATATTGGACTCCGAACTAAGTGATTTTGTCAGAAAAGAAAGGTGATGTATGATGATGTATGATGTATGAACAAAGGTCTCTTTTATTTCCGTTAGTCAATATTGACCGCTTTCTAAATTTGAACTCATTACACTGCAAATACAGAGTCTCTGAAACTAGCATTTTTTTTTTCTCTCCAAAAACTTTTAAAGTTTTAGGGATGATCCATTCTTGTCACCTTTTCTCTGTCATGGTTTTCTATCCTCTATTAGTCATTTATTTATTATTATTATTTTCCGGGCAGATAAATAACTGGGAGGTTCATATTTCCGTTCTATAGTGATTTCCCCGAACACAGTAATTTGGATTTAGAGATCAAATTAACTCCGGTAAATGAGACACACCTAACTTCCGACACAATTGGTTATATAATGTGAGGTGTTAATAATAACAGGGTTAATTAATACTGCTCGAATAGGACTGAAAAGTCCCTTTACTCCAGCCATAGGCTACTACTATTCTTCTTCTTTCACTTTGCCATTTTCCCAGGGTCGGCAATAGTAATAGGCTCCGACTATTATTGTGGTCAAATTCTCAAATTATATTGAGTATGAAATTCGATACCTCGCCTGGGATTGAATTCACGGTAAACCCGGCCTAAAAGTGTTTCTTCCTCTCCCATCCCAGGTGCTTTACTCCGGCGAAGTTCCCTGGACCCGGACAGGCGCCGTCTGTCCCTCGGCACAGTCAACTCCTCTTACCGCGGCAGTTCTGACCTGCTAGACCTGCATCATGCCGTTAACGCGGCAGTCCTGTTCCGCGACTCCCGAGGCCTTCCCGTAGCCACGTCATTTCTGGACAAGATCGATTTCGCGGATCTGGAAAAAGACGGCGGCAATCAGATCTTCGTCAAGTTCTTCAAGTTTCACAAGTGTTACGATCTGATACCCACCAGTGCCAAGCTCGTTGTGTTTGACACGCAGTTACTAGTCAAAAAGGCGTTCTTCGCTTTAGTTTATAACGGTAAGAGACTTAAGTTTTACAGTGAAAATGGACTCCTTTGAATCACAGATACATACCTCCGAATGCGCCTCGTCCAGAGCTCTCATCATCATCACCACCACCACCTCCGAATGCAAAGGACCAGTGCAATAGTCCTAAACTAAAATGGATGCGGCACACAAGGGATCAAGGAGAGACCAGACTCGTTGTGTTTGACACGCAGTTACTAGTCAAAAAGGCGTTCTTCGCTTTAGTTTATAACGGTAAGAGACTTAAGTTTTACAGTGAAAACGGACTCCTTTAAATCACAGATACATACCTCCGAATGCGCCTCGTCCAGAGCTCTCATCATCATCATCACCACCTCCGAATGCAAAGGACCAGTGCAATAGTCCTAAACTAAAATGGATGCGGCACACAAGGGATCAAGAAGAGACCAGACCGCCTTAACATAAAAAAAAACCTCCGACTAGCGTTCATTTTTTTGGGGGAGCGGGTACATTTTCAACAGTTCCTTATGGAAAAACCCCAAGGCACGGTTGGGTTGCATAGCCATAGGCAATAATCCCACCCATTGATTGAATTCCATTAAAGAGTATATTATCATTATAACCATGTTTAATTTTGTTTTGCAGGAATCAGGGCAGCTCCACTGTGGGACAGTGTACATCAACAATACGTGGGTATGCTGACCATCACAGACTTCATCAAGATTCTACAAATGTATTATACGTCATCTTCAATAACCATGGAAGAATTAGAGGAGCATAAGCTAGAAACGTGGAGAGGTTGACCACAATAATAGTAGTAGCCTACTGCTGGAGTAAAAGGACTTTTCAGTCCTATTCGAGCAGTATAAATAAGCACTATTATTATTGTTATTATTATTATTATAACTTCTAAATTAAACTCGAATGGCCGAGAAAAGACACGGTACTTCCCGTTTAGGTGCTTTGTCAACAGGAAACCACGAGAAAATAACTCGTTGAAATATTTGCGATTCATGTACTCGTATCTACCCATTTTTTTTTTTTTATATGGTTTGAATCAAACACCGGACCTTTTGCTAAGCAAGCGCTTTCCTACTTAGCCAACTGTGCTTCCAATTTACTTTTTAAAAGAGTGCATCAACAAAAAAAGTGACTGTCTATGATTTTATATGCACTGTCCAATTTACCTGTAATGTCGACGAACGTCGATCCATGTCGACTGAAACCGTCCACACTGCCTCGACAGTGATTAACCTCGTCGCGTCGATCGACGGCCGTAGACTAAGGTACATTGAAGATATTCATTTTAATGAACTGGCATACAAATCAGAAGGTTCGCCTTCAAATTGATTTATCTATTGAAGGTGTATTCGTTTCAATCACTTCTGTCGTTTTACAAATCCATGTGAATAGGAGTCAAATTTTTAACAAACCATGTGAAATACGAGTCAAATTAACTATCTATTGTGCGGGTGACTAGAATTGACTAGATAATATCAACCAATAGAATCAGTAGAATAGAATGGAATAGAATACACCTTGTTTAATACTGCCAGCATAGGGCTGGAAAGTCCCTTTACGCTCTCAGTCTAAACAAGGTCTCATTGTATGTTTGATTGGCAATAAATCACAACATTTTTAAAGAAAAAACAATAAGACCTGTTTCAATTTTCCAAACAGGTCTTATTGTTTTGCGTTATGCGCTTCGCGTTGTTTTGCGCAAACAGTAGGTTCAAAATTACACCAATGGAGACAGGAAACATTGATATATCAGGTTGTTTTAGGTCAGTAGTACGGTAGGAAACTACTTGATACGAGTTACAGGGTGACAGGAAAGATGTAAAGCGCCGTCAATAGTCGTCATACGACAAACGAGTTATAGGAATACCAAAAAGTATAACACTACCTATTGAAATCAATTTGTAGTGATTAAATTATAATAAAATTACCAAGGGTCGGCATTAAGGGTCGGCAATAATCAATATTGTAGGTAAACTTCTGAAGAAAGCTACTTAAGGTACGAATATGAATTGATTTTGTTATGGAATTATTTTTTATCAAACGAAGTCTTTACCTTTAGGGTAATTAAACAGCCTAAAATATTTGTTTACGTCTGAGAGTTATCGAATACTAAATATTGGACTCCGAACTAAGTGATTTTGTCAGAAAAGAAAGGTGATGTATGATGATGTATGATGTATGAACAAAGGTCTCTTTTATTTCCGTTAGTCAATATTGACCGCTTTCTAAATTTGAACTCATTACACTGCAAATACAGAGTCTCTGAAACTAGCATTTTTTTTTTCTCTCTCTAGAAGTCGTAGAAGAAAAAGAAAAATTCCGTTGGTCCTCATTTTTACTGCTCTATGACTTTGAAACATCACCCAAGTAAGCGCAACTGATCTATTCCTCATTTAAGATGTTCTCTTTCAAGAAAAAGAAAAATTCCGTTGGTCCTCATTTTTCCTGCTCTATGACTTTGAAACATCACCCAAGTAAGCGCAACTGATCTATTCCTCATTTAAGATGTTCTCTTTGTTTTTTGTTTCAGAGGTACTCAAAGAGGAAGTAAAACCTCTAGTGAGTATAGGTCCCGACAAATCTCTGTTTGACGCAATTAGAAACCTGATAGACTATAAAATTCATCGACTTCCTGTGATTGACGAAATGGGGAACGTCCTCTACATTCTGACCCACAAGCGAATTCTGCGATTCTTATTTCTATATGTAAGTACATACTTCGTGGCGGAGCAATCCCGTATCTGTGTTGAGTATTAAAGCTATATTTTAATATGTGATTTTTTTTATTAATTCCACCAAGGAAATAGGTATGAATTTTCAACATCAACACCCTGACTGCCAAAGCATAATCCATGCTGTTTACTCACAGAGAGCCATGCATTAAAACCTCTCCCTTAACATAAAAGCTATTTTTTCATGAAAGATTGGCAAAATTTCACTCAGAGGCCTTCTGTCAAATAACCATTGAAATTACACAAGTGGTCCGTGGCAGCAAATGTGGTCATTCTATTACGTCCAAAGAGAGCCATGCATTAAAACCTCTCCCTTAACATAAAAGCTATTTTTTCATGAAAGATTGGCAAAATTTCACTCAGAGGCCTTCTGTCAATGTCAAATAACCATTGAAATTACACAAGTGGTCCGTGGCAGCAAATGTGGTCATTCTATTACGTCCAAATATGAATCTCCTTGGCGGAATCAAAAAAGTGGCATAATAAAATACAGCTCAACTTCGCCTAGTGGTTTCATTCCACTAATTTTACTTTCCTTTCTTTCAGATCAATGATTTACCAAAGCCAAGTTTTTTGAATAAAACGTTACGAGATCTCAAAATAGGGACGTACGAGAATGTGGAGACAGTGGCCGAGGAGACCTCCATCATTCACGCCCTACGGAAATTCCTGGAGCGACGAGTTAGTGCCTTACCAATGACTGACAGTGAGGGACATTTGGTGGACATATTCGCCAAGTTCGATGTAATTGTAAGTATTATTGTTTGTAGTACCTATTGAACGATTCTTGAACTGAATTCTTCATTTTGTCCAAGCTACTTGAATCGAGTAGCGACCAGTGGCGGCATTACCAGTGTAAAAAGATTATTGAAAGTTGGAAATTGTTTGCGAAGGAAGCACTTAGTAATGCTGTGATATCCACAAAAATTGTAAAAAGGCTCTGCTTTAACACAAATAAATTCACGATTGATTAATTGTGAACTATTATTGTTTGTAGTATTGAACGATTCTTGAACTGATTTCTTTATTTTGTCCAAGTCCCGTCTGAAATTCTTACGAATATGGCAGATTTGATACTAATTATTCTGAGAACCTTGGGTCCATGGAGATATTGGGACACAAAAGGGAAAATGATACAACAACATAGAGGTTATTAATCTAGTCAATCCCCAGCGGTCCTGAAATTCTTACGAATATGGCAGATTTGATACTAATTATTCTGAGAACCTTGGGTCCATGGAGATATTGGGACACAAAAGGGAAAATAATACAACAACAACAACATAGAGGTTATTAATCTAGTCAATCCCCATCGGTTAAGACTGCTATAACTGAGACTGTTCTTTCTTCTTTTCAGAATTTAGCGGCTGAAAAAACTTACACAAATTTAGATGTTACACTTAAAGAAGCTAACGAACACAAAACGGACTGGTTCGAAGGAGTGGAGAAATGTCTGCTTGACGAAACCCTATTTACTGTGATGGAAAGAATAGTTCGAGCAGAAGTAAGTAGGGTTGAATGGTAGAGATTGCCCCAGGCAATAATTTCACCCTTTGTTGGTAATTTCATGTATTTGTGTACATTGAATTAAAACCAATAAAGAGTCTAAATAAATAAGTAATAGCAGGGTTCTGCAGAGTAGAATGGAATAACTTATTGCCGGGTCGAGAATAGTAAGGGTTCGTTAACTTTGGAGAATTCTCCGAGACTGTTCAGGTGTAGTCTGCGATCATTATCCCAGAGTTGTCAAGTTATCATGGTACAACAGCCTAGTTAGTTTGGTTAGTAACGCGTCTGCCTTGTAAGGGCTAGGCTGCGGGGCGGATTCTGTTCAGGTGTAGTCTGCGATCATTATCCCAGAGTTGTCAAGTTATCATGGTACAACAGCCTAGTTAGTTTGGTTAGTAACGCGTCTACCTTGTAAGGGCTAGGCCGCGGGGCGGATATTATCCTGAAAAGATAATGTCGGTTCTCGGAACGGCTAGCTTTCTCCTATCCTATCTTCCTTCTCTCTTCGATTTCGGGACGATAAGACCTTATCGGTTGCAGTTCCCTCTATCAAACCTCTTAACTATCTTCCTTCTCTCTTCGATTTCGGGACGATAAGACCTTATCGGTTGCAGTTCCCTCTATCAAACCTCTTAAAAGAAGAAGAAGAAGAAAAGTGTTTCTAATGAACCTGATTCCAAGTTTCTAATGGTTCTAATTCATGTTCCAGGTTCATCGACTAGTCGTGGTAGACGAAGACGACCATGTTCTAGGTGTTCTCTCTCTGTCCGACATTCTAGTATACCTTGTACTCAAGCCTTCTGATGATGATATTGGTGTGGACGAAACGTCTTCAGACTCAGAAGTCCCTGTCGATCCAGACCTAGCTAGTTCGGACGATAAGGTGTTTGAAGAGAACGAAGAGCCTAGAGACTACGTACAAAACTCGTGTTGGGGGGAAGTTCCTGTGTCGGTATGATACGCTCTATATTGTGATTCTATATTTTATTGTGAGTATTAATAGTCGACCTTTTTTACCATTGAACTTGAGATTGAGAGCTTGAAAAATGTGACACTTGACTTTGGGAGGGCCTTTGATCGACCAATTTTTTGGCAAGATGAACAATGGGTTGGCGGAATGTTTGAGACTCCAACAATATAAAAGTAAGGTATATTAAAATGACAAATGAAATACAAAATGTGTAACTAAGCTTTAGAACCTTTACATAAAGCTTAATTGAGCAAGACCCTGCCTATTTTCATACTCAACCTTGTACGAATCTTCAATTTGAGTTTTAATTTTAAAGATACTCAACCTTGTACGAATCTTCAATTTGAAGTATAATTTTAAAGATAGAGCCAATTAGATAGTGATTGTAAAATTTTGAAGAAACATACCTAAATGGTAAAAATGTGTCTGCAAAAATACCGAGTGTCCCCCTTTTCAATGCTCTCAAGTGTATTGTTCAAACTAAACAAACGAAATATTTTGCGTTTAAAATATAAATGTCTGCCTGCCTTGCTGGAAAATTGGTTCAGGTCGTGTGGTTAGCAGAAAGGCGCGGGTTCAATCCCAACCGAAACATGGAATTTCTTTTTTATATTATTCTATGAGAAATCGGTTACGTATAGCGCTCCTAGAGTGGTAGAAAACGCCTTAGGCATTCATTTTTCCCAAAACTTCCACTCAACTAGTCTATTTTTATTGGAATAAAAATAATAACTGTCAAAGCAGTTACATTAGATAATATGCATTTGTAACACTTGAAGTTTTTTTAATTTGTTATGGGAAAAATATCTAAATGGGAATCCATGTTAGCCTGATTTCCAGAAATTTAAAATGAGTTTTATTACGTAGAGTAATCCAAGGTACTTGAGTGTGCCAAAGTTAATGAAACCCATGTAAAACACACATTAGTTCTTTGTTATACCAGAATGTTACGTTTGTTTGAGAAATATTGACATTGTGTTTAATTCTGTATTTATTTAATATTTATGCTATTTTTCTTTTCTTTTTTAAGAAGCAAAGTGAACTAAACTTATAGCGTTGCAGGCCAAACCAAGCAAATTCTTCTTCTTTTTAGTCCGTCCTTCCTTTATTAATTTACAATAGTAATAATAAAAGGTACAAGGGACGGACTATTGTATTTGCTTCGGTGTCGTCTGTTCCCATAGAAGGACTTATCCAAACCTGGTCGACCTATATATCAAATTAAAGGTCTTTTTACCAGGAAAACGAAAGTGGTGGTGCAAATTTTGTCCAGAAAACCAAAAAGCCAGAGCTACCTCGTAGGTATCTAGGAAAAATAATTAATTACCCTTGATGTCAAATAACAAAAAGACTTTATACTTTACGTTCAACAAATGAATTTCCAGAGCAACAGGTTATCTCAATAAATTTCTCTAGGAAGAATGGGAAATAGATTGAGAAGCCAATATTAGTCAAAGATAGGAAGGGAAGGATGAAAAATAAAGCAGACTTCAATGAGAGCTAATAGTCAAAGAGATGGGAAGGAAAATATTGCGGAGTATGAAGCTATGAAAGGATAGGGTAGGTATACCAGAAGAAGAAGGAAAAGAATAGAATTATAATATACGTTTTATTTGCACATAAAATACATGAAAGAACATTGTTTAATGGTCAATTTCTAAAGCGTCATCTATGTTAAGCTACGCCGAGCAAGGCCAATAAATGGATGGGTGACTTAAATATTATATTGGTAGTTATTAGTAAACATTAAAAGGAATAAAGGGAGATCGGGCTCTCTTGATTTTAAATCATTACATGAAAGTAAAATCAAATCAGTAATAATAATAATAAACTGAATATTAAACACATTAGGTAGGTACATAGGTACTGATTTTCTTTAACCACGAAACTACGGGCTTAAAAATTCCCGGAGGGACGGGCCCAGCTTGTTTAACTCATTGCAATACTTTCCAATTACTTCAGTAATAAAAAGTTCAAAACAGTGTTGGGTTATTTCAGATTTAAAAGTAAAATCAAATCAGTAATAATAATAATAAACTGAATATTAAACACATTAGGTAGGTACATAGGTACTGATTTTCTTTAACCACGATCAAATAAACTACGGGCTTAAAAATTCCCGGAGGGACGGGCCCAGCTTGTTTAACTCATTGCAATACTTTCCAATTACTTTAGTAATAAAATGTTCAAAACAGTTTTGGGTTATTTCAGATTTAACAACGGAAAGAGAAGGAGGAAAGTTAGGGTGTTTAAATTTGAGGACTTTTTATGTGATATTTTATTGTGATAATTTCGAAAGTTCGTTGATTTTTTATACTCAAGTGAGAAAACAATACTGAACTTTGGTCTCCTCCTCTAGCTTTCGCTCTTTCCCAATTCCTATCTTCTATCCCTCCCTCGTCACACATGTCACATGACTAACTAAAGACAATTTCTTATTATTTAATAATACCGACATTCTAGTATACCTTGTACTCAAGCCTTCTGATGATGATATTGGTGTGGACGAAACGTCTTCAGACTCAGAAGTCCCTGTCGACCCAGACCTAGCTAGTTCGGACGATAAGGTGTTTGAAGAGAACGAAGAGCCTAGAGACTACGTACAAAACTCTTGCTGGGGGGAAGTTCCTGTGTCGGTATGATACGCTCTATATTGTGATTCTATATTTTATTGTGAGTATTAATAGTCGACCTTTTTTACCATTGAACTTGAGATTGAGAGCTTGAAAAATGTGACACTTGACTTTGGGAGGGCCTTTGATCGACCAATTTTTTGGCAAGATGAACAATGGGTTGGCGGAATGTTTGAGACTCCAACAATATAAAAGTAAGGTATATTAAAATGACAAATGAAGTATAAAATGTGTAACTAAGCTTTAGAACCTTTACATAAAGCTTAATTGAGCAAGACCCTGCCTTTTTTCATACTCAACCTTGTATAATCTGATTCGGTTAATTCGGTTAATCCTTTAATTATTTCTGACCTTTTCGGGTTCGGACATTTTAGGATCCGCCAGCCTAACCAATCTTAATACGTCTGTTATGTATTCGAATACCGTTTCGCCATTTTGGTGAATTCGATTTTCGAGTTGTGTTTTCAGTTGGTTTTGTTTGTTAGTTTTAAAGTACAACCTTAGATATGTGTAGATGTCATGAATTTGGTTGGCTAGGGGGTTTTCGGACATATAATTGTCCAAGGCATAAAATGCTGCACCTTTCAAATAGTTTGGTAAATAGTTTATTGCATCACTTTCTGACCAATTATTTGCCTGTTTTGCCCTTTCGTAGGAACTGATGAATTTTTCAACATATTCACTTTCTTTTCCCGAAAAGAAAGTAGGGTTCACTCGAATGGATTCTCGTCTCGATCTCTCTTCAAATTTCGATTAATCGATCTCGATTCAAGGGCAAAAGATCGATTCAAAAACCGATCGATGTGTAGATGTCATGAATTTGGTTGGCTAGGGGGTTTTCGGACATATAATTGTCCAAGGCATCAAATGCTGCACCTTTCAAATAGTTTGGTAAGTAGTTTATTGTATTACTTTCTGACCAATTATTTGCCTGTTTTGCCCTTTCGTAGGAGCTGATGAATTTTTCAACATCTTCACTTTCTTTTCCCGAAAAGTAAGTAGGGTTCACACGAATGGACTCCGTCTCGATCTCTCTTCAAATTTCGATTAATCGATCTCGATTCAAGGGCAAAAGATCGATTCAAAAACCGATCGATGTGTAGATGTCACGAATTTGGTTGGCTAGGGGGTTTTCGGACATATAATTGTCCAAGGCCTCAAATGCTGCACCTTTCAAATAGTTTGGTAAGTAGTTTATTGCATTACTTTCTGACCAATTATTTGCCTGTTTTGCCCTTTCGTAGGAACTGATGAATTTTTCAACATCTTCACTTTCTTTTCCCGAAAAGTAAGTAGGGTTCACACGAATGGATTCTTTTTTTGTCTGCAAGGTAGCTAGTAGTGTTTGGAGCATGCTCATCATTGTGATACTTGGTGATAAGCATGATGTATAATTGTAATGGGTATTTGGACCCACTCGCCCTAATGTACCGCTTACGCCAGCCGTAATGACAAGTGGTGGTGGAGGGGCTGGATGCCAGACCCTACCATTCGGGTCCCACGAGTCTCTGGTTCATGACATTTCAAGAGATTATTCTTGACATTTCCAATCGCCTTGGAGGTTTTCAGGATCAGGGAGCGATATAAACGTTTACCAAATCTCCGTTTTACAAATCCACTGGACTCATCTCGGGATGAAGAGGGGGTTGTGGGCTGATCCGGCCGTTTTGAATCTCCCTCTTTGGTCCTGGACTCTGCCATCCAGGCGTCCCAAAGATCTGCGCTCTTTGCTGAGTTTTGATTGGCCATCCTAATGATTGATGTAGATACCATACTCATCTCGGGATGAAGAGGGGGTTGTGGGCTGATCCGGCCGTTTTGAATCTCCCTCTTTGGTCCTGGACTCTGCCATCCAGGCGTCTCCGGAATCCAATGCGAGGGTATGATATGCGCGAGGGCGACTGATCTCGCTCCGTTTGTTTCGCAAGGGAAACTTCCCTCCAACTTCCGATCTCCGATGTAGGCTGGCTTTATTCCTATTGGCTTCTTCAGCATTCTTACAGTACTGCACAATTTCCGAGAGATTACTAATGCTGTTTCGCAGAAGTCTTTCCTGTAATTCAGGATCTCGGATACCAAGAATTATACGAGATTTCATAATAAAATTGTTTCCTCTTGCTCACCAAAACCGCACTCTACCACCAATTTTTTGAGATTGGCGTAGTAGTTTAGAAAACTTTCACCATTTTGATTATGTGAAAAGAATTTGAACTGAGCCATTACAGCATTTTTCTGAGGTGTGAAATGTTCGCTCAGTGCCCTGAGCACATTTTGACAAGTTTCATGCTGTATTTTGAAGGATTCTATTAATTCATGTGTCTCCAAGTCTACTGCACTCCTCAGATGGGCAAGTCTAACAGTTTCCTCTTCATTTCTCAATTTATTGGGGAGATGGAAATAGATCTCAGGATCAGCAAGTTGAAAGTGCTGAACAATCCCTCATCTCGGAAAATTCATTTCTTCTTCACCTGTGATTGTGTTGAATTGTTTTGTGAGCTCTTCCATATTGCTCACTGCCTGAATAACATTTCGATGTTCGTTGTGCACTGCCAGCTGTAAGTTTTCGACTTGGGCGGAGAGATGATATAGGGTGTGGAACAACTCGTCTGTGTCATCCGTGGTGGCGATGTTGCAGCAACTGTGTAGCAACCAATGTAAGGGGCTGAATCTCTTCACCTTTGTTGGGTGACCCTCCGGAAATCTGGGCGCTATCTCCGCTACGATTGCGGCGGTGTCGGATAACCCTTTCGATATTCCGTGGACAAATTTGTAAATTGTGAATACCGGATAGAGATGTGACGGTGAAAATCCAATCATGGAAATGGCTATCTCCGCTACGATTGCGGCGGTGTCGGATAACCCTTTCGATATTCCGTGGACAAATTTGTAAATTGTGAATACCGGATAGAGATGGGACGGTGAAAATCCAATCATGGAAATGAAAGCTCACTCAAGGAAATTAGCCAAACCAATTGATCTTGAGGCACTAAGTAAAGATGGATGTGAACTGGTATTCAATAAAACAGGTGAAGAATTTGAGGACACATATGATGCAGAACATGATGATGCACTGTTGAAGTTTGCAAATCTGGATTTGCTCAATAATAATCCATTAAGCAAAGACATGCGATTTAACAACGGAAAGAGAAGGAGGAAAGGGTGTTAAAATTTGAGGACTTTTTATGTGATAATTTCGAAAGTTCGTTGATTTTTATACTCAAGTGAGAAAACAATACTGAACTTTGGTCTCCTCTAGCTTTCGCTCTTTCCCAATTCCTATCTTCTATCCCTCCCTCGTCACACATGACTAACTAAAGACAAATTCTTATTATGGATAAAATTCCATACCTCGGCTGGGATTGAACCCACGCCCTCCTGTTTACCAGGCGAGCGCCTTGACCACTACACCACCGAGGGAGGGACTACACCACCGAGGCAGGGAAAGTTACTACAAGTTAAAATGAGGCAAGTCAGAGAAATAATTCTGATTTGCCTTTTCCCGTTCCAACTGGGTCGGCGTTTGTCACCATCCTTGTTAGATGAGCGTCTTTGCTTTGTGGTTGAATAAGATGCCACAATTCTAACGGGAGTACAAAATTCAATGTCTGAACGAATTTTCGGCAAGCCCGTTTCAATTCTTAAAAATCTCCGAGCTGTATTTCCGTCGTTTGTGTTTCCGAAGCCAGGAAAATGAGGCAAGTCAGAGAAATAATTCTGATTTGCCTTTTCCCGTTCCAACTGGGTCGGCGTTTGTCACCATCCTTGTTAGATGAGCATCTTGAATAAGATGCCACAATTCTAACGGGAGTACAAAATTCAATGTCTGAACGAAGTTTTGGCAAGCCCGTTTCAATTCTGAAAAATCTCCGAGCTGTATTTCCGTCGTTTATGTTTCCGAAGCCAGTTTTTGGTTGAACTAAACCCGACTGATTTCTAATATCATGTCAGGTTTATTTCTGTTTATCGACATATCCTCTTTTGTTGCTTGCCAATTTTTGATAGGTTTGTGGCGTGCCAAAATTCAACGTCTGTACGCACAGTGCCCAGAGACAATTTATAATCCTATCTAGGCCCTATCTCTTATTATTTCATGAATGCCTTTTCTACTGTTTAGTTCACTTTGCTTCTTAAATGAAATTGTATTCTTCTGTTTTTACCTATCTCTTATTATTTCATGAATGCCTTTTCTACTGTTTAGTTCACTTTGCTTCTTAAATGAAATTGTATTCTTCTGTTTTTATTTTTGTTCGTGTACATTTTACTGTGGCTATCTTTTGTTTTTACTTAATATGATTGACTTTCAAAAATAAAATTGTTTTGGCCTTTATGATGTAATTTTTCTACATGTATTTATATCCAGGATAGTCAAATAATCAAGATATAAAATGAAATAAAGTATTTGATTAATGTCATGCAATCTAAAAGCTGTGGTTACATTGGATGGATTTTCACGAGAAGGATTGATGACATTGTCCGCGTGAATTATTGCATAAGGTGATGTCGTTTGATACGATGTCGCATTGTAACCAATGTAACCGCAGCCTTATTCTGAGCCATTTCAAGACGACTCAACACGAAACTTAAATTATAAATCCATTTCCTAGGTTAGATTGCGTGAATTTTCAACATTGAACAAAAGAGTTTGTATCAATTTATATCTTAATATGTTTTTCTATTGGATCCATTATTTTTTTGAATATTTGTTCATAAATTTACAACAAGACCTGGTCTAAAGTTTGTCTCTATGAATCGAAAATTATTACATTATTAATTTAATATTTATTTGCCTAATTTGTTGTTATTTCTTTTCTCTTAACTTCAACTCAGGAGTACACTAGTAGCATCCATGACCGAGTGGGTATCACACTAGGCTAGATTTCCGGAGGTACTGGGTTCAATTCCTAGTAGAGTCAAAGACTTTCCATTCCTGCTTTATTCACATATTACTCACCCATTGAAGTAGTTCTTAAGGACTTCTCAGTTTTCATTACTATCCCAGCAGGGCAAACAATCAGATTGATCATCCTACAAATTATACAAACCTACAATAAAATATCAGCGACCAGAAGAAAAAACAACCATTTATTTCTCTTTTTTATATATATATATATATATATGTGAAGGGGATGAGGCGTTATGTACAAGGACTCAACTCTACCGAGTTCCACTTCTTCCCCTACATTGATTTTGGAAAAGGGTACGAGGGGTAGTAGCGAGTGCTGCTCCTTTTTGATTTTATATACTCTACCGAGTTCCACTTCTTCCCCTACATTGATTTTGGAAAAGGGTACGAGGGGTAGTAGCGAGTGCTGCTCCTTTTTGATTTGATATAAGATCAGTTTGCAGTTTACCAGTGACAGTGTCGAGACTGACACTCGAATTTATGAACAAGAATGATCGTTCTTAGATCAGTCTGAAGTCAAAATTGACCAATCAAATGCCTTGAGATTATGCTTAGCACGAACTTAAGAGCCAGCATTTTGTTCATAAGCATGAGTTGATTGAAGTCTATTAGAGACTGTGAGTCTGAAGAGAGTCCCTTATCCGAGAACTGGGAAATCGTAAGGTCCGAAGTACATTTCGCCAATATTCCAACAATTGGTCAAATAATAGTTGTGACGAGTATTTAAGTGTTATAAAATCAAGTCAATCTTGTATTATAAAATCAAGATTCATTCACATTTCACACACTGATCGCTATATCTCCTGAACCACAACACCTAGAAAGCTGAAATTTGGTAGGAATATTCCTTTTATGGTCTAGGTGTGCAATAAGAAAGGATTTTGCGAAAATCTAAACCGATCCTGAGATATGGCCAATTTTTGATCGCTAAAATCTCCATTAAAATTTGGACCGATTGCAATACTTTCATTACTAGTATAGCTCGCTATACTGTAGTAATAGAAAGTAAAAATACACCGAGTGCAGAGACTGTGGGAGAGAAATGTTCCGCTCTCGACTAACATTTTGAGTTTTGTTTATGTTTTTAGTTTGATAACTATAGGGAGCGCGCAGCGCGACCGTATTTTTTATTATTTTCTACAAGTTCGGCCATGCCTTTTCTACAAGTTTGGCCATGCCTCGGGATGAACTAGCGGGATTCCGGAGCAAAGCGACGGAATTCAGCTAGTTAAGATAGAAGAATACGAGGAGGACGAGATTTCGGATCAGGGAATGACTTCCCCCCTATATATATATTATTAATATTTCAAGAACACAAATACAGGAACAATATTAAATAAAGAGATGGAAAAGAGTTTATACAAGGCTTACAATATTTTATAAAAGTAGACCTTCTGTGAATTCTAAACAAATACCACCTACCTAATATTATATTTAACACTAATTCACTATGAAGAATACATGGAATTATACAATATAGATATACTTAAACATGGAAAAGATGTACAAAAATTTGAATAGTTATTTTTACAGCTGAAATTTTTTAATCACTCAAAGGGGACTAGAGAAACAAATTCACACCAAGACCAGAAAATATTTTGGAAGGAAAGTTTATTTATAAAAAAAAAAAAAAAAGTACCACCCGGGGTTTTCGGAAAAAAATTTTGAGAAAAAAAAAAAAAAAAAAAAAAAAAAAAAAAACAGAATTCATTTTACTTTCATTTTACTACGTAGTTAATTTTTAATAATTTTCGCATTATGCTATATTATTGGTTCTTTTTCCAAACATTTCTGGCCTTCTATTGACTAAAAATCGAGTACCTATGACGGATGGAAGTAACTTATGGAAACTTGCATCCACTAGCGCTATTTTCTACGGTAAATCATGATCATCCAACAAGCAGGACAAGTTATTTCCTAGCCTTTGCTTTAGGCTGTGTTTATGAACAGGGCTGAGATGAGCTCGGACGAGGTGAGATAGGATATTGTTTCTACAGTTTTGCATTGGAGTGGTAACTTAAGCGAGGAAAGCGTGGGATTGTTGGGCTTTTTTTCTAACCCTCTGTCCCGGCGGCAATTTTTAAAATTTATTTTATATTTATTTTTGTTTGCTTTGTAATTCGCTTGTTTGTAATATCTAATTTAAATGAAAAGTATAATATAAACGTGCAAACTAGAGATAAAAAGTAAAAAATGAATTCAGATTGTACGCGTTGCGGAAAAAAAATCAAAATTTCGAATTTCCCGCCAACTTTACAAGTTTACAAGCTCATGAAGGCTCTGTGTTAAGTTATAAATAAAATAAAAATTTTTTAAAAAATTAAATCTTTTTTTCCCAAAAAAAAAAAAAAAAAAAAAAGAATTTATTTAAAATTTGCCTAAGAGTAAAAGTATTCCTGACATTGGTCTCAGGAGACCCAGGTTCGAATCCTAGCAGAACCAAGATTTTTAATATTTTTAACTCAGTACCTGGCTTCAGAGACCAGAGTGCCCTCAACCTTGTGAGGCTGCAATAGGACAGTGATGGCATTACTAACTAGAAATAGCAATATCAATATCGTAGACCTCATTCAGAAAAGGTGCCCAATGGTGTCCCTGAGTGTCCAAGGAGAAATCATAAGCAGACTTTGTGACTTTCCTTTGTGACTCGTGTTCGGTATGGGAGGCCTTTCTAATTTCGGTATATCTACATTATTTACCTTGGAAATAGAATCTATCTAAAATATTAAAAAAAAAAAAATCAGATCGGATGCATCCCTCGCAAATAGAAATAAACTGATTTGGAGTTTATAAATTAGATATTAAAAGTTGTGACTTTCCTTTGTGACTCGTGTTCGGTATGGGAGGCCTTTCTAATTTCGGTATATCTACATTATTCACCTTGGAAATAGAATCTATCTAAAATATTTTAGAAAAAAATCAGATCGGATGCATCCCTCGCAAATAGAAATAAACTGATTTGGAGTTTATAAATTAGATATTAAAAGATATCTGTTAAATGATCTTATCGTGAAAAAGGAGGGAAATTTTAAAAAAATATTTTTTTTGTTTTTGTTTTTGAAAAAAAGGTTTGTTCAGTTTTCAGTTCTAAAGAAAAAATATAACAAGAAAGACGTGTTCCAATAAATAATTCAAGTTGTTGAGTAAATTATTTCATTTTAACAATTAGTATCGGGTTCTGCTTTTGTTTCTGCTTTGGGCGATGAATCATCCATATGTTCCTCGGTTTCACCATTCTGTTGAACTCCGTTTTCCTTCTTCTCAACTTTCGGCTGAGGCTTGGGTTTCGAGAAAACGGGGTTAACGGCGTTGTTCAAGTTCTGAAAAAAATAATTAACACTTATATTAATATTGACCGTGCACTCACAACCCTAAGCTGCATCAAACATTTCGTATTATTATTATCAGCAAAAAAGTGCTCTCGTTTATTTTAAATTCATTTACAACAGGTACATAATAATAGGTACAATATAACAACATAATGCACTAATACTAGGTATGACATACGTTCACTTTAGGATCCCGCAATAGCGATCCGAAAGCGTGACGTCTTACAATTGTAAAAAACCTAGATTGGACAAAGTCTTATAGCAATAGGATTCAGAAGTGTAAATAGTGTCTTCTGCCTAGTTAGTAGCAGCTGCTTCCGGCTCTTTAGTATCGGGTTCTGCTTTTGTTTCTGCTTTGGGCGATGAATCATCCATATGTTCCTCGGTTTCACCATTCTGTTGAACTCCGTTTTCTTTCTTCTCAACTTTCGGTTGAGGCTTGGGTTTCGAGAAAACGGGGTTGACGGCGTTGTTCAAGTTCTGAAAAAAATAATGAACACTTGCATTAAATGAAAATGAAAAAAAATACGCAACACCAAAAATTCCATGTCTTGCAAAAGAAGGGGGTTGTTTGAAAACATTTAATTTGAAATTTACATTCTCACAATGTGACAGTATTAAATTATAAATAAATTAACCATGATATTGAAACCTAAGGGTATGTACACCCTTGAAGCAAACCACTTCAAGTCTATGCTGAATACTTTAATGCAAAATACAGGAAAACATAATGCTTTTAGGGATATGGACCTATTTCTTTTCTTCTGGATCTGGGCAAAACTTTTATGGGAGGACATCACATTAGATGTACTGGTCACCTAAAAGTCCTTATGAGGCCCAAATAAAGCCCGAAATCCAACCACAGAGCAGAAAAATCAAGTTTAGTTTTATTGAGTCTACTGGACATCGAACTCCGGCCTTCTGTGTTCTAAGCTAGTGTGATGACAATCTAGAAAAGAAAGGCTAATTTTTTAGAATCTAAAAAACATTTCAATAATACTTAAAAAGTAGTAAAGGTTAACACAATAAAGCGATAAGTATCCTTTTACTTTTAAATGGAAAAAATCTTACATGGATCCAAGGTTTATGACCAATAAAATCATCAATTTTGCTATATCAGCTGTACAAGGAATTTCAGTTAATTCTACCTCAATCACATTTTCGATAACGAAAAACAAATGTTGTAACCAAAATCGCTAGAAATAAAAAGGAGGTAATATGAAATATGGAGTTCATACACTCGTTATATAGTGATGAGTTGATCAAATTAAGAACGGTTTTAAAAAGGCTGACTAGAAGTGAAGTCGCAGACAGACCTAAGCCTCCACCTCTATGCTGGAAGGATAGTAAACGATACTTATTGTAATAGAAAGAAAAAAAATCAGTCCTAGTTAAAGTAGCTTTACAATTGAAATAAATAATAATGAAAATAATTATGACAAAATTTATTCTTGCGTATTTATATGAGGCAGAATCAACTGCAATGTTTTTTCCGTATGATATGATCAAGCAATTAGTTTAAAAACTGCATTTTGAGAGATGTTGCGGAGCCCACTCAGCCTCGTGAGGAAAATGAGTAGCTATGACATATAAAAGGGATAAAGGGATAATCTGATCATAATACAAAGTAACACTATACCTGCTCATTCTCATCATCAGAGATAATTTCTTGCTTGATAACAGTGTTTGAAGATGGTAGAAATCCACAAAGCTTGACAATTTGTTTCAATAGTTCTTGTGTTGGATATAAAGTGAAAGCAGTTAGAATACACTCCTTTCTGATGCCATGACATGAATGAAACAACTCTGCCAGCCTCAAGAATCGTTTACACAACACTTCAGATAACTTCTGCTTCTCTTCTTTGCTGATTTTGGTACTGGAGAATTCATTGATATTTATAGTGGTAGCTCTAGTAAACAGCTCGATACAAAATGGCAAATCAATATCAGCAAACTGGAAAAAAGGTAAAAAAATTAAAGGTGTTGTAAGTTGTAACGTAGGTGAAATTGTGTGGACAAAAGGCACAATCTATACATTAAATGAAAGAAAATTATAATATGAAAAGTGGGTGTTCATCCCTTATTCTTTCCAATTACTTTTGAGTTAGGATTGTGTGCAAGTGGTATGTTATCCACAGTTTTCTGTACAAGACTTGGAGATCTCTTCCTACACTTTTGGTTGGAAACTATTTCATGACCATTGTTCATCAAGAGTTTAGACCCAGCAGACTGTCTGGTAAGTACCTTATTTTCATTATTTATTTTTGATTCCAAAATATTCCAGTCGAAATTTAGGTTTACTCCAGAGGAATTATTTGCTCTTCTAGCTCGGGGTTTAATATTATTTCGTGTAGTACTTTGCTCTTCAGCTTTGTGCACTTGTAGTTTACTGCTACCTCTGTTCACACTCGCTTCTCTATTTGAATTATCATTTCCTTGTTGCGACAGATGGCTTTTGTTTCTTAGATTTCCAACAAAAGGATTACCTAAATTCTTGGTATTCATGCCAGACTGTGTGTTTTTATTCCTCAGAAGCATTTTTTTGTTGTTATTAAGTTTCAACTTTTTGTTCCGAATAGATGGCTTGAAGATTTGTTTTTTATTTATTCGTAAGACTCGACCATTCCGTTTATTATTTTCACACATTTTACTACCTGGCTTTTCTCCATGAGTTGGATGCGTCTTCTTAGAAACGTCAGTTTTCTTTGAGCATGTGATAGCCCTTCTACCATACTTCTTCTTCTTTTTAGGTACGGGTATTTTAGGATTATCCACCTCTATTTCATCAAAGTTAACTGACGTCAATGCTTGGTAAGGTCTTTTTCGGTCATTTTTGGACGATTTCTTATAATTAGTAGTATCATCAGCCATGTCGAAATCTTTACTATCTTCCGGTTCATTTGTAATAATAACAGTTGGCTCTAATGGATGAGGAAACTTGAACTTGGAACCATCATTTATTGAATTCTTTTTGCCATAACATTTTGGATTTTTGTTACATTTATTTACTTCAATTTTATCTTCATGAATGTTTTTCAAAATATTTTCCTTTGTTTTCTTGTTGTCACTTTTTTTGATCATAATCATCATAGTGTCACAAATATGTGGTCCTTTTTTCTTCAAGATTATATCATCTATGATTTTCATTTTTTCCCACAGGGGTAAACGTGACTCTGCAAAAGTTCTGAGTTCATTCATTTGCCGAGATGTATAATGTTTGCTAATACTATTTGATACAGAGTTTGATCGAATCATTCTACTCAATGCATAAGTTGCTTCAAACATGAAAAGTTGGCTTGAAGGATAATTCAAGAAAATGAACGATGTAAAGAATAGGACATCAATATTTTTGAAATAGTGTTTATCCAGCGCAACACATAGGGAACTCAAATCATGTTCCTTTTCTAATTTATTTTGTGGCTCTTCAGTGCTTACATTTACATTTACCACTTCTACTTGTTTTATAGGTTTAGGTTCACAGTATGTTTCAACCAAGTTATTCACTACTACTGGTGAACATTCCATCGAGATATCTGTTTGAGTTTCCTGAGCAAATTTGCTGACTTTAGACTGACTAGATGTATTAGTAGGTGTACAAGGGGTCATTGTAGTGATTATACTTGCACGATTGTTAACATTAACAGGAGAAACATAATTGATGAGATTTAGACCATGTAAAGAATCATTTTTAATTTTATAGTGCACAACTTGGGTATTTAGGTTTCCAGCAATGGGTTCTGCTTTCAACATGGGTTTTACAATAGAACTAGGACATAGTTTTTGTACATGTTTTATTTTTTTCAATATTATATGTTTGTCATTGGTCAGTAAAACAACCTGATTATCTTGTGCTGAGCATAACGGCATGGTTAGTTGTTGTATTTGTACAGGGGCTTTGATGGGACTATCTTTGACTTTGGGTACAGGAAGTGGAAATACTGTTGTAGCGGTGGGCTCTTTATCAATTGTGTCACTTAACTCTACACTTGGGCTTTGCTCATATGTAAACTTACTTGAACATTTGACATTTTTCCTGCACTTGGAAGAATTTGTGATAGGTGGGTTTGAACGTCTTCTGGGTGCAGGCTTATTTTTCAACTCTGGAGCATTTTTAATTTTCTCAGTGTAAGAATTTAATATTTTGTATATTTTCTCTGCCGTTTGTTCATCTTCCTGTGCTTTTTGGATAGGTTTCACTGTCGAATTAGCTGAAGTAGAACCAGATGTATTGCTTGTAGGTACCGTTGATCGAGCGGGAGGGAAGCTTGGTGGCTTCACAACTTTATCTTCGGTTTTAGCGATTATTACAGGTGTTTGTTTTACATTGAAAGGCTTGTCTACCATAGCTAATTTTTTGTCAGATGTATAAATGAGATTTGTATACGTAGCAATTTTTGTTGGCTGAAGGAGAATATTGCCTAAAGTAACAGCAGTAACATTTTTAGTTGTCTTTTGGTTTGTAGTTACAAATGATGAGTTGATTACTTCATCATGGGGCACTTTTTCTTTTAGTTGCGAAGTTTTTTTCACTTTTTCTAAAACGGATTCAAATTCTCTAACTTGTTCCATTGTAGTAGAACTAATGGGATTAGACCGGTCAGGAATGGGTGGTGTTGTTTCACTCACAGCTGGAACTAATACTATTTTATGAGTGCAACCCGGATTCATATTGAATTTTTTATCCGCGTTCTTTTCAGTAGGAAGAGGTAAACTTTTATTTTGTGTGTCGGTGGATTTATTTATTTTGGTAGGTGGGAAAGTAACTATCAAGTTCTTAGATCCAACTACCGCCTGATGTTTGGCAGGTTGGTAAATAATATTAACGCCTTGCTTAGGTGAAGTTGAAACATCTTTTTGATTGTGGGTTCCATTCTTCTTATCATTTGTTTTCATTAATATTTTAGAAACATCTACTGGGTTATTATTTCTCTGGGAATCAAAATGTAATAGTTTAGGAATGCTTACATGGGGAGACTTTGGATTAGAAATTATTTTCTTAAAACTAGTTGAAGGAGTATGCTCAATAGTTTTGTCAACTTTTGACTGCTGTTTAGTTTGTTGTTGATTTACTATTTGAATATTGTTGGTGCTTTCTGTTGTCGGTGCGTTTACATAAAGAAGTTTGAAAATATTTTTATCTTTTACCAAATATTTTACATTATTATTATCTATGATTTTGTCTTCATTTGAAACTTTATCTCTTTTCAAATCGTTTATTTTAAGAGTTGGTAGAGAAGATTCAGGTAGCTGCATATGAATAATAGGGAATTTTACATTTTTGCTATTTAAAACAATTTTATTTGAGTCACTTTTTTCAGGAAAGGATATGTATTTAAAGTTGACGGCACTACTGATGACCTTACTTTGATTTGATGGAATTGGATCACTCACAGTAGACATCATATTTCGGTTGCAATAATTGCTATCAACCTTATCTGTATACTCAGCAGTTTTCCTTATAGTACTGAATTTTGTACTGTTAAAAGTTTGAGGTTGCAGCAATGGTGAGGGTTTTAAATTTATCAATTTCAACGTTGATTGTGGTTTCTCAATTTGATCTTGAGAGGTATCTGTTTTGATAGCATTCAAAGTCGAAGTATCAGTACAACTTTCTTTGCTGTATATCTCTGAATCAGTTTCTTTTGGAGTAAAAGTAAGACTTGTATCTGACACATCTAAATTATTTTGAAAAATAAAAACTGCGTCATCAAGATTGTTGATTAAATTGTTGTTTCCCGTGTCCAAAATATTGCTGTCTATTATGGGTTCTGTTTTAAGTACTGTCACGGATTCATATTGAGAGTTTTCATTCAGTTCATAGAGAGAGTTCTCACTTTCAGAATTGTCATCAATTTGATTTTTAGCATCATTGTAGAAATTTGTCAAGTTCATAATGGTTTTTTCTCTACCTTCTAAATGTGGCAATTCAGTACCGTCTAAATGAGACAGTTCAGTATCTTCTAAATGAGATAGTTCAGGATCATTCACAAAAGGATCTGTTGATTTATCCTCTTTTTTCAGTTGTTGTTTTTCGTTGGGATAGAAATTAGTTTTCGTATTGTATACTTCTGTATTAGAATCAATATTATTGTTATGATTATGATTATTGTGTTTATCACTTGTTAGTGCACATAAGTTAATATTACCTTTGCTACTCTGAAAAATATCTAAATTAAATGGGGTGCTATTGTTACTGTCAGTCTTATTAATAACAGAATTCATACTGAGTACATCGTCTTCACTATTTTGGTGTCCTAAAAAATCAATGTTGTGCAAATTTTTACTGATATTGTTTTGGTTTGGAGTTTGATGATCTAGGCTTGTTGTTGAATTTCCAATGGCAGAGTTAGTGTTTGATTTTTGAGTTTTCATTGGACTTAATTTATGACATAAGACATCAAGGACGTTTACAGTTTGTGTGACTACTGGAGGCTTTATCCAATCAAACATATCAGGTCCTGATAAACCAGGTATATCAAGGTGTTTATTAACGATTGGAGGACTAATTCTGTTGGGTTGTATTGGGTCAGCCTTTGGTTTTGGGACAACATTACTAGTCTCTTTATTTACCATATCCAGCTGAGTAAAATAATCATCTGAAAAGTCACACTTTGAAAGAAGATCTATTCCCTTGGAAAATGATTTACTTTTAATACCATGTTCTGGTAGGTCTCTACCAAATACTCCGTATGAGGTGCTTGAAGGGGTGGATTTCAAAGAGTTATTAGAATGATATAGCAATTGCTGAACGCTTTTTACATGAACATTGTTGTTACTTGACTTCATTGAGTTTTTGATAACACTGAGTTCCAAGTATTTGTCCCGTTCTATATGATTGACACTAGTTATTTCCACCGCTTTATCTGGTTTTGATGTGATCTCTGGTTCTAATATGTTAAAAGTCTTCAACTTTTTCTCGTCTAATTTGCACCTCTGTGGGGGAATTGAGCTTTCAGAATTGTTGAGATCGTTAGACACCTTGACTTTCCTAATCAAACGTAGAAGAGATATTTTCCTTTCAGGCGCAGCTACAACTTTCGTTATTTTATTTTTTAAAACTGGAATTTTCATTACAAGATTGGATCGAATACAAGGTTTAATTTTTGGAGTTTGCTTAATGATGGTGTTTGTCAAATCTTTGATTTTCTTGGGTTTGGTCGTATTCTTGTATTCTGCTTTTTTGTCATCACAATTTTCCATGTCACGTTTTCTTTTCATTCGCAATTTTTTATCCTTTGATTTGTCCTTGTATGATTTTTTATATGAGGGTTTGAAGTCGGAATCAGAGCTGGAATGTTGTCTATATCTTTTCTTTTTCTTCTTTTTGTTTGCATTATTGCTAGAGTCATCAGAATACTCTGAAGAAGAGTACAGATAATCAAACTCTGTTGAATCATTCCCCTCTGAATCATAAACTATTTTCTTCTTCAGTTTAGGAGGTCTAGGCTCTTCTGGCTCCTCTTCTTCAAGGAAAATTTCATATCCTTTTTCTATTCCACAATACTCGTCAACTTCGGGTCTTGGTAAGTTATCAAATTTACTGTAATCTACTTTTAAATAATTTAATTCTCTCTCTTCATACTGTGTCTCAAAGTTTTTCATAAACTCAACACACGCATCCTGTAATTCTTTGTTGTCCATGGCCCATGATATATAGTTGCCTTGCCTTGAACCTAACAGTAAAATGGATAAGTCATCACACAAAGTTTTGGAAAGACCTAACTGCTCACCATCGCGACTAATAATATTGGGAGCTTCCAAGCAGTCATAATTAATGGAATCAGTTAGTATTTTACCCTTTGGATCATTATTGAGAGCATCAAGAGGTCTAGTTGACTGAACATAGATGATGTCATCACATTGATCATTGATATTGTCAGAATAATCCACGTCCATTGCAGTCTGTAAATATCGAAAAGGAAATCAATTAAATTCAAATACACTACTTGTGTTATCAAGCAAATGATTGACTCCGTGACTGCCATTGATCATTGATATTGTCAGAATAATCCACGTCCATTGCAGTCTGTAAATATCGAAAAGGAAATCAATTAAATTCAAATACACTACATGTGTTACCTAACGCATATAGTGCCACTACTTTATGTCACCTTTGACGTTTGTTGCGGACATGTCTGTGCTATAACATGCACTTTTAAGTCAGCTCCTATGGCGTAGTGATCACTGCACACACCTTGCACGCGGGAGACCCGGGTTTGATTCCCGGCGGGGTCAAGAAATTTGTATCAAGCAAATGATTGACTCCGTGACTGGATGTTGCGGAGCCCACTCAGCCTCGTGAGGAAAATGAGTAGCTATGACATATAAAAGGGATAAAGGGATAATCTGATCATAATACAAAGTAACACTATACCTGCTCATTCTCATCATCAGAGATAATTTCTTGCTTGATAACAGTGTTTGAAGATGGTAGAAATCCACAAAGCTTGACAATTTGTTTCAATAGTTCTTGTGTTGGATATAAAGTGAAAGCAGTTAGAATACACTCCTTTCTGATGCCATGACATGAATGAAACAACTCTGCCAGCCTCAAGAATCGTTTACACAACACTTCAGATAACTTCTGCTTCTCTTCTTTGCTGATTTTGGTACTGGAGAATTCATTGATATTTATAGTGGTAGCTCTAGTAAACAGCTCGATACAAAATGGCAAATCAATATCAGCAAACTGGAAAAAAGGTAAAAAAATTAAAGGTGTTGTAAGTTGTAACGTAGGTGAAATTGTGTGGACAAAAGGCACAATCTATACATTAAATGAAAGAAAATTATAATATGAAAAGTGGGTGTTCATCCCTTATTCTTGCCAAAAATGGGGGATAAATTAAGCTTTATTTTCAAAAAAAAAAAAAAAAAAAAAAAAAAAAAAAAAAAAATCAATTGGTCACAAAGCCAAGCAAGCACCATCTTCACTAATCTGGTCCATTGTTTAATATTAGTTCTTACTTACCTTCTTCATAATTTCTTCTGTGAGAATAAACAAATGGTCTGATGAATTTGACATATCTCCGAGAGATTGGATCAGTTTGAAACTTTTGTTCCCGGTGAATATCTTGTCTACCCAAATGACACAAAGTTCTTGATAATTTGAATCAACCTGGGGCTGTCCCATGAAGTTCACCATGATAAGATGGATGGCTTGTAACAAAACACTGCCAATCTGTGCATGGACATTGCTCATGTATGTGCAAACTTTGCTCAACTTTTCATACCCTATCAATCTTTTGACAAAATCAACTCCATCAGATGGTTTTAATAAATTGAGCTGAAAAATATAATATGTAATGGTTTTAGTAAAAAAAAAAAAAGCATGACACTCCTCTAAAAGATTTTTCTTTTAATATAATAATTTTCATTAGTAGTATGACTGGATGCCCTGATCATAAAAAAAGGTAAAATAGGGAAATAAATAGCAAGGACTCTTTTTGAGTTATTCTAGAATTACCTCGGTGGTTAGAGTGTCCAAATTATCTTGTCGAACCATCAATATCAATCTCACATCATGCAGCACAGTTCTATCTTGTTGATTGGAGAGGGGATAGCATTTTTTTACTAGCTTGTAAGCCAAATCCTCACATTCTGAACATAGCATTCGGATTCTTTCAATAAATATGTCACCTTCTTCATACTTGTAATATTCTTGTACTGAAAGAGAGGAAAAGAAAATCAAATTAAGTACCTACACAAGGGAGAGGATGAATATTGAAATGTTAGAATGTGGGACTATAACACTAATTCTAATACTGAAAGTTGAGATATCTCTGGTGAAAATGAATGTTTTATTTGGACAGCTATTGTTCAGCCTATAGATCACAGTCCCATGTTCAGTATGTATTTCACACAATAATGTAGGTAAATATCTGCCACAAACATAATGTAGGTACATAAGCATTATTTTTGAAAATTATGTAGGAACTTAGTACATTAATTATGAGTACTTACTTTCACTGGGAGTTCTTTTGTCATCAAAAATTTCGACCACAACATAATGTAGGTACATAAGCATTATTTTTGAAAATTATGTAGGAACTTAGTACATTAATTATGAGTACTTACTTTCACTGGGAGTTCCTTTGTCATCAAAAATTTCGACCACTATTGGAGGCCAAGGTTCTTCTACCACTCTAAGTACATTTGAAAGGTACAAAGCTTCTGGCCAATTCTTCTGTTCCAGAATGTGATGACAAGTTTGAATGTTTTCTTTCAGAGCCGCTTGCTTTTCTGTGCTTAATTCTGCCCATTTTGCATCCAATATATTTTGCAATGAGTATCTAAAATTAGAATAATAAAGGCTATATTGTAATCTTATATTTTTGTAGGAATTATTTCTTACACAGGTACCTACTTGGATATAAATATTAATCTACTTATGTTCTTCAATTGGGATCACTTAGATCTTGTATTACAAGTAGAATTCTATTCATGAATAGGTATAAAACAAATGCCTAGTCATAAATGCAGTTATGTTGGAAATATGCTTACTTTAAAATAAACTGGAACAGTGTTTTAGACTGGTGAAAATGGTTGTTATCAAGTTCTTTGAGGATCTTGTTGTAGGCAGACCATGTTTCACACAACTTTACAATCTTTTGATTGAACTCGCAATCTGAGGTGGATCCTGTGAAACATTCCTGAAAATGGTGCAAATATACATGTTAAGTAGGTTAGAACTATTCAACTTACTCTGTAAAATACAACAGCTCGTTACAAAATAATGTACTTGAGACTCCCAAGTTTAACAAGCCTCTAATTGGACAAAAAAACTCACACCTAAAGCTTTTATTCAGTCAAAGGACCATTACACCTCTTAGTAATTTTGTTTTTAGTCTGAGCATTTGTGCTTATTAAGCACAGACTAGCCTGAATGAAGCTGAACTTTAGTTTGTAATTTTCTGTCACTTCTGACACCCACCTGGAGAAAATCTTTGGTCAGATCCTTGGTTCCAATTAGTTCTAAATCTTGATCCAAGTCATCTATTTTCAATGGCAGAAAGATATAATCCCAGTGCTTATCCATGGTTGCAGATTAAATCTTCTGATCAGATTAAGGTGTTATCCTGCTATCATGGCAGGAGCTGCAAGAGCCCCAGAACTTTGAGGCTTTTGATTTTGTGAACATGGAACCGAGTACAGTAAATCCAGCGTATTGAAACGAAAACTTCACCTACGTATCACTCATCTTGAACTTATTAAAAGCTTTACTGTACTTCTATTATTAATTTATCAATATTTATTTATTCTACAAAATCAAATTTATTAAAATAACTAATAACAAAAATTAACAAAAAAAATAACTCACACTTCTGCGTCTTTCACATTCACACATTGTTGCCACATGTGTCCGATGTAAAAATTGTACGGTATAAAATTTATCGTACACTTATCAAATACCTTACACTGTAAGGTAAGGCTTACAGGGTCAAAAAAAAAAGAACAGGTAGGTACCTACAAAACCTTCACCAACGTGAGGGCATGAATAAACCCGGACTATCTCTAAATTTATCCTTCGGGAAGAACCGACTGGCTACGCAAAGTTGGTCCTTCCATAAAATCGTGGGCAAATATGTATACGTATAGAAGCTTCTCCCTCTTTTTCAGGAAAAGACCACTCTGAGGAGTTTGAGGGAGCCCAATGAACTTATGGATGGCGCTAAAGAGTGTTGCGTGATTTTCTAATTAAGTAATTACCTAAAGAGTAAAGGTCCTAAAGTAGGGGTTTCCAACTTCCATGTGTATGCGAGCCACTTGTTACATTGGGAGGTACTTCGCAGGCCACATGCTACATTGGGATTGGAAAGGCAGTTTGATCGAATTTTGAGCACTCAGGCCATTTTTTTTTCAAAAAATAATCTCCTAATTGAAGCTGGATACTAAAGCTGGTCAGTTCTTAAGCGAGCTTCGCGGGGCACTAGTTGGAAATCCCTGTCCTAAAGGTTCATTAACGGTTGGGAATCGAACTTGCGACCAAATACTTGCAAGACAGGCGAGCTCGCAACTTCCTAGGCTAATGACTTGGGTACTTGGTACATCCGTCATTTTGGGTACTTGGTACATCCGTCCACACCATCTAGGATCGAAAAGCTCAAGGTGTGTTCACACAGTAAATCGACGCGGCCGTCGATCGACTATGTGTAAAACACACCTGCAGAATGACTGTAGGTAGGTACTAATAATGAAAATGAAAAAAAATACGCAACACCAAAAATTCCATGTCTTGCAAAAGAAGGGGGTTGTTTGAAAACATTTAATTTGAAATTTACATTCTCACAATGTGACAGTATTAAATTATAAATAAATTAACCATGATATTGAAACCTAAGGGTATGTACACCCTTGAAGCAAACCACTTCAAGTCTATGCTGAATACTTTAATGCAAAATACAGGAAAACATAATGCTTTTAGGGATATGGACCTATTTCTTTTCTTCTGGATCTGGGCAAAACTTTTATGGGAGGACATCACATTAGATGTACTGGTCACCTAAAAGTCCTTATGAGGCCCAAATAAAGCCCGAAATCCAACCACAGAGCAGAAAAATCAAGTTTAGTTTTATTGAGTCTACTGGACATCGAACTCCGGCCTTCTGTGTTCTAAGCTAGTGTGATGACAATCTAGAAAAGAAAGGCTAATTTTTTAGAATCTAAAAAACATTTCAATAATACTTAAAAAGTAGTAAAGGTTAACACAATAAAGCGATAAGTATCCTTTTACTTTTAAATGGAAAAAATCTTACATGGATCCAAGGTTTATGACCAATAAAATCATCAATTTTGCTATATCAGCTGTACAAGGAAAAAAAAAAAAAGTAAAGGTTAACACAATAAAGCGATAAGTATCCTTTTACTTTTAAATGGAAAAAATCTTACATGGATCCAAGGTTTATGACCAATAAAATCATCAATTTTGCTATATCAGCTGTACAAGGAGTTTCAGTTAATTCTACCTCAATCACATTTTCGATAACGAACAACAAATGTTGTAACCAAAATCGCTAGAAATAAAAAGGAGGTAATATGAAATATGGAGTTCAAACACTCCAGTGGTAACGGGCTTGCTTGCCATATAGAAGGTCCCGGGTTCGAATCCCACCATGGACAAAAATTTGTACTCGTTTTATTAGTTTAAAAACTGAATTTTGAGAGTATTTTGCATACGTATAGATAAGTATAAGTAAAACCAATTCACGGTACCTATGAATTGAGAGTATTCTTTATGTAAGTAAAAAATAAATCATCTATGTAATAATGAAATCAAGAAACATGTAATATAATAAATTATGAAAAGTATCCCTTTTATATTGAAAGAAAGAGCCTTAGAGTTCATCTTTCATTACATTATACCTAGTGAACTATATTTTTTCAAATACAATCGCGGAGTTAAAGTCCCAGAAGAGCTGGATACTTCTTGACCATTCAAAAATATCCAGCCAGTTTGTGACTTTCTCCCCACTTGGTATAATAAATTAAATAAATTAGAAAGCAGGCATTTACAATCACCAAGTTTAAATTAATAAATAGAGCTACATATTTATCATTACTATTCAAAAAGGAGAATTTTTTTAGAAAATAAATGCATGTAAAATGTCAAATAATGTCCATACCTAAGCCACCATTTTCAAAATTGAATTTTTACAAGACATTCGAGGACACAAAACGTAATTTCAGTGTATGTTTTTCGACAGGTAATTCATAGTCTAGTTCCTAGCTAAATTTGGTTGTCTGACAAAACAAAAACTTTTAAAGAAGAAGAGAAGGGAGGAGAAAAAAATAAATTAATTATTTATCATAAGCCATCAAACAAGGACCTTGTATTAGCTTTCCTAGTATTGGAAAATCTAAAAATTATACAGAAAAATAATAGTAATTAAAAAAACAAATGAGAAATGACAATTTACATGTCTTTATAAAGGCAAAACGATATTTGTTATAATTATTATTCCCACTTAACACAGAAGTCCTCAACATGGTAATGTTCAGACTCTTGAAATCTTTGTGGGAAACTTTAAATAATGTATAATCTCAGATTACATGTGTAACTTTTAGGATATTGTGGTATTGAACAAGATTCAATTAACAAACAATAAAAAGGGAAAATGCTGTGAATGAATAACAATAAAGAAAACAAAGTGAAGAAAGTGCAGAAAAAATTAATAATTCCAACAGCATTTTTAATAAAAATATCGATGACAATTTTTAACTTTTCATGATGACATTCATTTAACAACAGTTAAGGAAAATATACTCTTTTGTTTAGAAATCAGTAAATTACATTTACAATTGTAACTTTAAATAATGTATAATCTCAGATTACATGTGTAACTTTTAGGATATTGTGGTATTGAACAAGATTCAATTAACAAACAATAAAAGGGAAAATGCTGTGAATGAATAACAATAAAGAAAACAAAGTGAAGAAAGTGCAGAAAAAATTAATAATTCCAACAGCATTTTAAAAAATATCGATGAAAATTTTTAACTTTTCATGATGTCATTCATTTAACAACAAACAGTTAAGGAAAATATACTCTTTTGTTTAGAAATCAGTAAATTACATTTACAATTGTAAAAAAAACCTAGATTGGACAAAGTCTTATAGCAATAGGATTCAGAAGTGTAAATAGTGTCTTCTGCCTAGTTAGTAGCAGCTGCTTCCGGCTCTTTAGTATCGGGTTCTGCTTTTGTTTCTGCTTTGGGCGATGAATCATCCATATGTTCCTCGGTTTCACCATTCTGTTGAACTCCGTTTTCCTTCTTCTCAACTTTCGGCTGAGGCTTGGGTTTCGAGAAAACGGGGTTAACGGCGTTGTTCAAGTTCTGAAAAAAATAATTAACACTTATATTAATATTGACCGTGCACTCACAACCCTAAGCTGCATCAAACATTTCGTATTATTATTATCAGCAAAAAAGTGCTCTCGTTTATTTTAAATTCATTTACAACAGGTACATAATAATAGGTACAATATAACAACATAATGCACTAATACTAGGTATGACATACGTTCACTTTAGGATCCCGCAATAGCGATCCGAAAGCGTGACGTCTGAGTATGCTTGGGGTTTGACATAAAGCTCGTCGATTTCCCTTCACGAAAATAAAGAAATGAAGCTTGAAGAAAATGAGAAGCCAGCCCAGTTGGCTTGGAGGGTAGCACGTCTGCCTTGTAAGCGCTAGGTCGCGGGTTCGATTTCCGCCCGGGACGAACTTTATCCTAAACAAAGGTTCGTTTTCGAAACAGCTAGCTTTCTATTATCCTGTCCTCTTATTCATCTCAGGACTATAAGACCTTCATATTTCGATCTAATTCGTCCAAATTCAAAATTCTGCTTTTCCATTGGCTATTACACTTGTAAGTAAGATACTTTTCCATACTTTGGTGACATGAGGCACAGGTAATGTACCTCTGAATTCAGTTCCCAATGTTTAGTGCTTGTTCTGCCAAATACTCATCATGAATAGCTAATTTTTGTAACCATCAGATCAGGTACTTTGGTACCTAACACGTAGTTTTTTTTTTTTTTTTTTTTTTTTTTTTTTTTTTAAGGATGTTTTTTTCCCCCCTTTTTTTTTTTTTTAAAAAAAAAAAAAAAAAAAAAAAAAAAAAAGCTACACTAACCTGCATTTCGTTCTTAATTTCGCTCGTGGGTACGGGAGCGTCTTTAGTTCGATCAGTAAATTCATTCATGAGTGACTGCGCGTTTTCAGCCCACTTCAACGCGTTGGCTACCTTCTCTTCAACCACGGTAATTTCCGCCGCATCCAAATGATTCAAACGTTCATCCCCTTCCTTGAACATGGAGATTTTCTTCTGTGCGATTTGTATCGAGCAGAAGATGTTTTCGAAGGCTTTCGTTTTCTCCTCGTAGTCGACCTTCCTCTGTCTGATCTTCTCACCGATGGCCTGGAAATGGGGAACGATCTCATTAATGTGTGAACAATAGCACTGAGTGAAAGAAGAACAGAACAATAGCAAGAACAACAGCAAAATAACAAGAACTTGACTTGAGAATCAATAGAGCAGATTCTTTATTGATTAGACAACCTTTAAATTAGACATCCTATGAATTAACATCATTTCTTACCGTTATGTTTTGGTTGGATACTCGGAAGTATCAGGAAGGAGTCGGAAGTAAAATTCACCAAGTATCCAACCACTAAATTAGCGGTAAAAAATAATGTAACATAAGGTAAAAGTATAGAATAAAAAGAGGATTTAGCTAAAAACATTGCATTTATCAGGGAATAATATCAGTATCGCTTCTCACTTTCAAGCATTCAACTATTTTTTAACGAGGCTTCCGCTGCGAATTGAACCTCGGACCCTCCAGCGTGCAAAAATAATATGATAATAATGGAACTCTCTAAGGACTGGTGCAGAATACAATAGCAATTAAAGAGCGAAATTATTGCCAAGGCAATCTTTTCCTTCACACCTACTCCGTCCCAGAGATTCTTAGAAACTGGCAGTAAAAGTCCCAAATAATATGAGTTACCCATAATATGTCAAAATATACGAGACCTTGGTTAGACTGCGGGGGTGAAGGGACTTTTCATCCTTATCCTAGCAGGACAAACAAGGTATATTCTATTCTTCTTCTTCTTCTTCTATTCTATTCTAAAAAAAAATCTAGGGAAAAAGAAAAAATTAAATCTCGTGGTTACACACAATATCCTACCTTCAACTCATCCAGCTTGCTGATGTACACACTCTTGTTGACATCCGCGCCCTCCTCATACAGCCAGTTCTCAGTTTCATCCAGCTGGGTCGACAATTTCGAAGCATCATCCGCAGCAATGTACAGCGCAAACTCTTCCTCAGATCCCAGCTTGTTTCTCAAATCGTACACGTACTCTTCGAGACAATTCCGGGCATCGATTCGTTCCTTCTCAAGCTTGTCATCGGCAATCATCTTGCCTTCCAGCTCAGTGTGAGCATTGAGCTGTTCAGGACTGAGACCGTGCGTGGTAGCGCTAATGGTGAGGTCGAGCGTCTTCGAGACGACTTTCTTCTTAGCTTCGGCGGCCTTCTTTTCGGCGTCCTAGAGAGAAATCACGACAGAAAGTCAATTACTAGGTAAACAAATCTTTGATTAAACCTGTGATTAGCATTGCAGCATACTTATTCTGAAAGGGCTTAAATGTTACTACTATATAACTGCCAAGGTTCTTAGGGGTTAACCTCCTCTCTGCGACAAGCTATAGACCCCCAACCCCCTCTAAAATGATCCACAGAAGGTGGAAAAATTATCGACTTTCTTTTTATACTTTATGAATTGTCAACAGGTGCCGCACCCTAAAAATACGCTGAATAAATCAGCAACAGTATATTCGCAAAGTATTTAGTACAGAGAGAGTACGTCTCAAGCTTGTCATCGGCAATCATCTTGCCTTCCAGCTCAGTGTGAGCATTGAGCTGTTCAGGACTGAGACCGTGCGTGGTAGCGCTGATGGTGAGGTCGAGCGTCTTCGAGACGACTTTCTTCTTGGCTTCGGCGGCCTTCTTTTCGGCGTCCTAGAGAGAAATCACGACAGAAAGTCAATTACTAGGTAAACAAATCTTTGATTAAACCTGTGATTAGCATTGGAGCATACTTATTCTGAAAGGGTTTTAGCGTTACTACTATATAACTGCCAAGGTTCTTAGGGGTTAACCTCCTCTCTGCAACAAGCTATCAGCCTCTTCACATTTGAAAGAGAATAGACCCCCAACCCCCTCTAAAATGATCCACAGAAGGTGGAAAAGTTATCGACTTTCTTTTTATACTTTATGAATGGTCAACAGGTGCCGCATCCTAAAAATACGCTGAATAAATCAGCAACAGTATATTCGCAAAGTATTTAGTACAGAGAGAGTACAAGTATTAAGGAGCGCGGTAGCACTCCACCCCGCCAAGTCAAAACTGTTTAGACTACTAAGAGATATACGCCACAGAGAAAGTAACCTTTTCAGGCGGTTGTAGAGGAGAAACTACAAACGATTGAAGAAAACGGATTGCATGTATTCAGGGTTTTATATATTTTTCCGTACGAAGCATGTAACATTTGGAACAAACAGCTGAAAACACATAATTACCTCTGATTGACCTTCCTGTGTTTTCTCGGCTTTGTTCTCGGTGTTCTCTGACCCGGCTTCCTGCTTCTGGCCGTTCTCCTCCTCGGTATTCTCCACATCCATGCTTTCTGTATCTCCCGAGTTTTCCACCTTCTCCACCATAGACGCCGCTATGACCCCGATAACGCCGTCCATGTTGACCCGGACCTTGACCGTCACCTTCTGACTGGCATTGTCTGGACCAGGCTTCACGTCGTTGATCTGGTATTTGCCTGTGAGCAAGTCAATTTGATTTTAATTTTGTGGCCTGACCCCGATAACGCCGTCCATGTTGACCCGGACCTTGACCGTCACCTTCTGACTGGCATTGTCTGGACCAGGCTTCACGTCGTTGATTTGGTATTTACCTGTGAGCAAGTCAATTTGATTTTAATTTTGTGGCTAATTTAATGTGCCAAAAATACAACAAAATTTATACTTAAATGCCCCCTTCAAAAAGAGAGATATGAAAGTTACACTCACGTTGACCCAAAGCCTTGTTGAGGGGGGACCTCTGAAGTGAAATACTTAATTAATATTTTCATTGACTTACCAATGAACTTGGAGGGATAGGGCACATTTCCTTCATAGTAAAGCTGAATGGCAAATGGTTTATTCTGATAGAAGGTCATCTTCTTGGAGAACGGAGCAGCATGCATCTCGGGGAACACAGTGATGAAGTTCTTGCTGTCCTTGGGTTCATTAGGAGATGGATCCCATTCCATGACCACCGGATACACCTGCAAGTCGGTCACACTGAAGTCACGCACTCGCACAGCAGGTGACAACATGGCACACTGGAGAGCACAGCCTCTAGCAACAGCCTCATCCTGATTCAAAGTAGTGCTTGGAGTTTTCTGAAAGATTTTCTCAATCAGACCTTTGATTGCGGGGATTCGGGATGAACCTCCCACGATCTCTACAGAGTGGATGTCACTGAGGGCCAGCTTTGATTTCTCCAGACAATCCTTCAATGTTTTCTCAACATTTTCGAAAACGTCTTTGCACAGTTCCTCCATTTCAGACCGACACATTTCACCTGAAAGATTAAAAACAATAGATTAGCATTTAGAAAAGCATTACATTTTCAATTCAAGAGTATTACTGGCCCTATGATATGATGTACAGGAGTTGGTCTTCGTTTTCTGTATGTGTTTCTTGGATAAGCAGGACGTCGATTTTACTATCTACTGCAAGTTTGTGTAAATATTCTCTTTGCAATGTTTTCTTTTTGAAGTTCATAAATATTTCCGCTGCACTGCGCTCATAAAAAATTTTAAGCTCGAAAGTTTTGAAGAACGCTAGATCCTATCTGCCCATCTGCCCAACCCAAGTGAAGAATATAAACTTGTTTTCTGTTCTTCATAAGTTCAAAACTGACAAACTCACCTGCCTAGTTAGAAAGTTCAGTGGTTTGACTAATATCTTCAGGTAAATTTGTGTGTAATCTAATAGAATAGCACTGTAAATAAAGTTATATCAGCCACCCAAAATAGCGTTCTTTTACGGAGAACGTAGGTACCTACCTACCTACATAGCTTCTTATTCTTGCCTGCAGAGCTTTTAATTTAATTACAATCAATGCAGCAATACCCCCAAAATTCATTTGATTCAGATGAACTATTGAAATCAGTACAGATATCCTCGGAGAAAGAGGATTTTTCAGTTTTAGGTGATACTGTATTACCTTAGGGAATTAGTAGGATTGTGATGATAACATCAACAGGTGTATTAACAAACTACACCTTGAGCCCTAATTAGAATAGACTTTTCATACTTTGCACTTCTCAGAAAAAAGTACAGTTTGAAGTGCATTAGAAGTGTTAAAAGTGAAAGACCTTTGTGAAAAATCCCTTGATCTCAATACCCACTGGGTCTTGTGTTTAAAGGGTTCATGTAAAGTTGTAAAGGATTGATTCCATTTCTTTTTTTTTGGGGGGGGGGGCACATTTTATTTCCGAGGGTTCTAGAATTTTCTCCAGTAACCAGTTCCAAAAAAGTATGAGTGCTCATATGGCAACACTGCATATGGAACTACCGCACGCCAGCGAGGTTCCGTATGAAATTTTTATCTCTTTGCAATGTTTTCTTTTTGAAGTTCATAAATTTTTCCGCTGCACTGCGCTCATAAAAAATTTTAAGCTCGAAAGTTTTGAAGAACGCTAGATTGCTAGATAGCTAGATCCTATCTGCCCAACCCAAGTGAAGAATTTAAACTTGTTTTCTGTTCTTCATAAGTTCAAAACTGACAAACTCACCTGCCTAGTTAGAAAGTTCAGTGGTTTGACTAATATCTTCAGGTAAATTTGTGTGTAATCTAATAGAATAGCACTGTAAATAAAGTTATATCAGCCACCCAAAATAGCGTTCTTTTACGGAGAACGTAGGTACCTACCTACATAGCTTCTTATTCTTGCCTGCAGAGCTTTTAATTTAATTACAATCAATGCAGCAAGCAGCAATACCCCCAAAATTCATTTGATTCAAATGAACTATTGAAATCAGTACAGATGTCCTCGGAGAAAGAGGATTTTTCAGTTTTAGGTGATACTGTATTGCCATAAGGGAAGTAGTAGGATTGTGATGATAACATCAACAGGTGTATTAACAAACTACACCTAGAGCCCTAATTAGAATATACTTTTCATACTTTGCACTTCTCAGAAAAAAGTACAGTATGAAGTGCATTAGAAGTGTTAAAAGTGAAAGACCTTTGTGAAAAATCCCTTGATCTCAATACCCACTGAGTCTTGTGTTTAAAGTTGTAAAGGATTGATTCCATTTTGGTTTGATTGGTAGAGGTCTAGAGAAATACAAAGTAAAGTTATGCTCAATACTAAAGTTAACTGCCTACATTATAATGATACCTATTTAAAAAAAAAATAATAAAATAAAATAAAAATAACAATGAAGCCCATTACACTGTAACCTAGGTATAGATATTAAAATGAAAAAATATCAGTAGTAATAATAATATTAAAATAGAATGGGAGGAAGAGGGTATCAATTAAATGTTCATCATTCCAACACATTGTATCAGCTAACAGTTCTTTACAATGACCTATTTTTTTCTGTTGTTATGGTTACTCTCTAACAATTGAGTACCTACCTAGGTACCATCAAAACATTTTTTTATGACGAGTTATGTATATTGATCCCTGAACTGTGTGTGCATTTTTGTCGTTATTGTTAAAAAACATGACATTGTTTTGCCATGCCTATACACATGAAGAGGAACTAAAGGTAGTTCAATGACATTCCTCCAGGCCTAATCAAAGTGGGTATTTAGAGTATCTTTTGCAAGATTTGTTGCTTTGAATTTCTTCTCATTTTGATTTAATTTTATACTTTCATGCTTTGATTCAGTTCCAAAATGACTATGAAAGAAACTGATACTGAAAGTGCTTCTCCTAAAACAAAACCATTCAAAGGAAAAATAGAAGTGGCTCACATTACACTGTTGGATGGCTCAATTCTAGATGTTTCAATAGAGGTGAGTAGATTGGTGGATCAAAGATAAGATAATTAGGAAAGGCACATTAAAACAAAAGAGGGGAGGGATTCTTCTGTTAAATGTTGGATGCTCAGTGTTTTATAGTCTAAAAACAGGATTCAGTAACCAAACCTAAGATATGATGTTTACTTGCTATGCACTTGCTTTATGATGAAAAACTTTCCAGTGCTTTTCTTTAAACTCAGAATCTAAATATAATGTAAACAGTAGGTATACAAACCTCTTGTTTGAATACTTCACTTACCTTTCACATCAATGTCATTCATGAAGCACTCTATTCCAAATGGTAGTTTCGTAGAGTTTGCAGACATTTGCTTTTTCAACTTTTCCACTTCTGTGAGAAGACGCAAGAATGCCCGTGGGTTAGACTCAGGTTCAATGTTGTACTTCTGCTTGAATTCTTGACTAAAGTGTTTGGCTAATTTGTAATCAATGTTCCTTCCTCCAAGATATGGATTGGCAGCACTTGCTATGATCTGTGAAAAGAAATGAATGTATAAACTTACTGTTTGCCTGACTTACGATAGGGAGACATTAAATTCTTTCCAATTTTGTAAATAGTAAGTATCAATTTGTTTAAGCAAAGAATTTAAAAAGGAAAAAAAAAAAAAAAAATGTCCCTCTGTAGGTCCACAAAAATTGAAAGTTACTTAAGTGTGAGTGTTGGCAAACCAAAATGTCATTTAACACTCTATCTCTATGACAGAAATAACTGATACTGAAAGTGCTCCTAAAACAAAACCACTCAAAGGAAAAATAGAAGTGGCTCACATTACACTGTTGGATGGCTCAATTCTAGATGTTTCAATAGAGGTGAGTAGATCGGTGGATTAAAGATAAGATAATTAGGAAAGGCACATTAAAACAAAAGAGGGGAGGGATTCTTCTGTTAAATCTTGGATGCTCAGTGTTTTATAGTCTAAAAACAGGATTCAGTAACCACCTATATCATAGGAAGTAAGTAGGTCTACTTAGATTAAAATTTGTAATTTATCTTGAACAATTCATCTTATATTTCACAGAGAAAAGCAAAAGGTGAGGAGCTGTTTGACAGAGTATGTGATCATCTGAATCTACTAGAACGAGACTACTTTGGCCTAACCTACGATGACAAGTATGATCCCCAGTGTTGGCTTGAAATGGACAAGAGGATCTCCAAGTATTTGAAAAGTAAGCTCAGGATTTGATTTGATGTAATTTCATTTGAGGGTATAAACAACTAAGTACCTACAATCATAAAACATCTATTTTCTAGGCTTTTGAATCTTTTCCCTTGTGTTTTGTGCTTATCACTTCTTCTACTTTGGCCTAACCTACGATGACAAGTATGATCCCCAGTGTTGGCTTGAAATGGACAAGAGGATCTCCAAGTATTTGAAAAGTAAGTTCAGGATTTGATTTGATGTAATTTCATTTGAGGAGAGGATTTGAGGGTATAAACAACTAAGTACCTACAATCATAAAACATCTATTTCCTAGGCTTTTGAATCTTTTCCCTCGTGTTTTGTGCTTATCACTTCTCTATGATTTCAGATGAACCTTGGAAGATGAACTTTGCCGTCAAGTTTTACCCCCCTGATCCTGCTCAGCTACAAGAAGATATTACGAGGTAAAAATTTGTACTTGAGAATTCATTATTATCATCTTCTTTTACTATAACTTTTACTGACCTATGGAGTCAAAAGGACTTCACTCAGAGTCTTTATGGTTGAAATAAAATTGGGATAAAGTCCAGGTGAACATTAGAATGGAAAACAATAAACTTTCATAAATAAATAAAAATGCCTAGGAGCATCATCAGGGTTAGGCAGGTCTTGCTTGTAGATTCCATATGTCAAGGCGGTGGCTGTTGTCTCGTTGAACAAGCGGAGAACACGGAGTCCGGCAACTTTGGCTGCATCCAACAGAGCTTTCCTTTCAGCATTTGTGTAGAAGGATGGTACAGACAGCACACAGTCACTGATGTTACATTGGAGTGCTATTTCAGAGGTTTCTCTCAGTTTTGTCAAGAGCATGGCTGTTATTTGTTCGGGAGTGAACACTCTGTCTTCATTCAAATATTTGACCTGAGAAAAATGAAATTTAGAGATTCAGGTGTGAGTTGTGTAACAATATAGGAAGTGACAGTGCTAATAACATTAAGTTAATTTTATGATAGCTTACTTATCCATAATTTTTTTACCTACCATGAACATTTACAAAGAACTCTGTACAGTCCATTATTAAAATCCTCAATTAATTGAGTAAGTAACTTAATTATAATAAATAGGTTGCTGAAGAGTATTAGTTAGAGAAACAAGATTATTTTCACAAGTATCCTTGAATCATTACATTACCTACTTGAATGTAAATTAATTACCTTGATGCCAATGGATCCATCAGGATTTTCAGAAACATTGTAAGGTAAAAATTTGAGCTCGTCTTGAACATGGGGGTCCTTGAACTCTCTGCCTATAAGCCGTTTGAAGCCATGAATGGTGTTTTTCATGTTTGTGACAGTCTGGTTCTTGGCAGCAACACCCAATATTCTGTTCCTGTCACTAAATGCAACACAGGATCTGAGGAGAGAGAAAAAAATACAACTAGAAAAATGCATTTTTGACCCAACTGGGCCCTTGGAAAGAATCAATTAATGGCATTCAAAAAAGTTGCTTATTTGAGAATTGTTGCTTGCTTTGCTCAGCTTTCACACATGGTCACAAAGTGAAGTAAATACTATCAAGTGGGGGTAAAAGAATCACATGTCTTCAATGGAGTAGTTGCAAATGGGTAAAAATAATAAATAAATGGTCAATTCCTATGTAAAAAGATGGATTTTAAATCTGAGGTCAAAACTCTAAAAAAATAAATGTAAAAGGTCTAAAATTCAATTTTTATTTTCCGTTCTAATGAAAGAGTTCAAAGATGTGTGATGTCAGACTTTACACAGTTGTTTTTTTCGTCCGCTTGGTAGCGCCAGTATGCAGGCATGCTTGTGGAGGAGCAGAAAGAAATGCGTAGAAACGTATGCGCACAAACACATTAATGTGTTGCCTGATGAGACATCATCAAGCAGGAAAAATGAGGACCAATGGAATTTATCTTTTTCTTCTACGACTTCTAGAACCCGAGATAAATAGATTTAAAAATACTGGTAAATCATGAATTTTGATGTCACAGCATAAGCTCCCATAGGCAATGACGTCAAATCAAATGTCCCGAGCAAAGCTCTCTAGCAGGAAACGCATTAATGTGTTTGTGCACATATGTTTCTGTGCAGTTCTTTCTGCTACTTTGCTAGTGCGCTTGCATAGTGGTGCTACCTAACGGACGAAAAAAACAACTGTGTAAAGTCTGAAGTCACACATATTTGAACTCTTTCATTAGAACAGAAAATAAAAATTGAATTTTTGACCTTTTACAGTTATTTTTGCAGAGTTTTGACCTCAGATTTGGATTTTTCCCAACTTTTTACGTAGGAATCTACCATTTATTTATAATTTTTATCCATTTGCCACTGCTCCATTCCACAACTCTGAACCAATCCACCCCTCACCACATGCTGGTCAATGCAATCTTCTGTCAGTGAGTTTTGGATGTTCCCTTATCTTGTTTTTCATCTTTTACTTACAAATGGGTGAATCATGCGTTTTATAGGCCTATGCTGAGAAGTTAAACTTGAGATTATATCAGCTTTTACCCTTGAAGTTAACCTAATTCTAAGCACAATGACTTGAGCAATTTTACTTCTAGCTAGATCCAATGTACCCATGAGGTTAGGCCTGACTTTAGATTACTTACGGAGTTGCTCGCAAACTGTAGTCATTGGCGATTGTTTCAATGCCTCCAGCACGAGCGGCCGCAATGAAGCAGGATTCATTTCCAAAGTCAATTCCAATTACAGACATTCCAGCCATGACTTTACTTTGGTATCACAGAAACAACAGGAATGAAGAAAGTGGTTCTAATGATCTAGATATTATCACAAGGTGAGTTTAATTCAGAGATAAATATCCGCGATTGAGATTGAAAACGTTGGAAACAAATCGTAGAAAACTCTCGAATATTCGAAACAGCGACAGCGATACTCGGATTCAAAACTCGTGATAGTCACCCAAAATGTATAATGTACATGAACAGAAGAAAAAGAAAAATTTCGTTGGTCCTCATTTTTCCTGCTCTATGACTTTGAAACATCACCCAAGTAAGCGCAACTGATCTATTTTGGTATTGGTACTTACCTTCATAGAAATTTTTTGAAAAGTTTCACAAAACCTATGAAATGGAGGCAGGTAATGTAGCTATACTAGATTAGAACAGAAAATGTCTTATTACTTTGTCAAGACTGGACTAAAATATTCCTTCATGGCCGATCGTACCACTGAAAGTTAACACAGTGTCCAAGGGTTTTCTTTGACGCCACCCATTTGATTTACACAGTCCAGTATTTCTTAAACTCTGGATGAACTGAAAACTCTATGGTAATATTGGGCATAAAGTATTCATGTAGGTAAGTACTCTATAGGGAAATATGTACGATGGGTATGCTTTTGTATTGTACCACAATGTTCTGTACAATAGAAATAATTCAGAGATAAATATCCGCGATTGAGATTGAAAACGTTGGAAACAAATCGTAGAAAACTCTCGAATATTCGAAACAGCGACAGCGAATACAGCGATACTCGGATTCAAAACTCGTGATAGTCACCCAAAATGTATAATGTACATGAACCAACCACAGAACAGGAAAACCCCCTCACCATTAAAACAGTGTTGCCAGATTTACGGAGAGTACGGTAATTCACTATGGTTGTACGATTTTGCACTTGGAGAGTTTTAGCAACAAGCTACAAACATTTTTAACTAGGGAGGGCATTTGCGTGTACGTACCTAGCCTAGCCTAGACCCTGGCTTGACCATCGAGCCCCCCGTCGAGACCACGACCCTCGAACGTAGCCTGGAACCTCCTGCTTAAGTCCGAAGATGCCCAAATCAGAAAATGTCTTTGACTCTTTGATTTGGGTTCAAAATCGGACCAACAACCCTCAGGCCAGATTGAGTCTAGTATTTTTTTTACGATGGTCGATGGTTTTGTATACATTTTTGATATCATTCTAACATCCAAAATTTCGAGTTAGTAGAATTAAATAAGCAGGAGGTTCCAGGCTCCGTTGTGATCACACTGGTGAGAGGGTCAATGGTCCACTAGGTCCAGGGTCTAGGACTCTAGGCTATGCCAGGCTAGGGTCTATGAATGGTCGCCGGTCTATAATAGACCATTTTCGTTCAAAAATTACTACTGATAATGAAATAATGATAAATAAATACCTACCTGTTTTTTTTTGGGGGGGGGGGCACATTTTATTTCCGAGGGTTCTAGAATTTTCTCCAGTTCCAAAAAAGTATGAGTGCTC
>NW_007378086.1:96003-133303 GCF_000475195.1 Diaphorina citri | reverse complement strand
AACCAAAATCAAATGAGACTTGATGTTTTAAGTTCAAAATATCCCAAGTTTAGTAACCACAAACCTTGGATCAAAAATATAACCTAAAAAAATATTTTGAATATCTCTGACAGTTTCGTTTAGCCACCAACTTATTACGCTCAGACAGACACAACAAGAAAGAAAATCAATGTTTCTAACACAGACCGTTTGGATTTTCCCAGATTGATGGCCCCCGAACAACCACAGAAAGCGGGACTATTCCCGCGGTTTGGATCCAAATTCCGATATTCAGGTCGAACTCATTACGAAACGAAACGAATGCCGATCGAGAGACCTGCACCTCACTTTGAACGGAGCTTGAGTGGACGTTACCTTTCTTCTAGGAGTATGGATGGTGAGTGTTATATTACATTTGTATTTTATTCTATTAGTATTATTAACTAATACATAGTTCATTGATCTGTAGAACTCGGTCAGAAAAAGATCTTGTACTTTTGATTTGATATATCCTTGAAGTCCTAAAATCAAAAGCTCCTTTGTTGAAGAGTTAAAGCACAACATTCACCGCGAAATAGGCCGCATATCTGTTGCAATGTTGGAAGAGTAGAGCAAAATCTCAGAAATCGCCTCCAGAGTGTATCGTCAATGGCGGTCGTCATTTGAATGGTGGACTCTTCAAACCTTCATAAAATCAAATTTCCCACATTTCTTGATAATAATTCAGCATCAATCACCAGTTAAGAATAACAGCCTTTTTTAATCGAAGTTTCAAAAAAGTAAATAACCGCGCCGCACCCTGTAGTACACAGAAAAGAAGGAAGAACACGTGAACATGGCGGTCGTCATTTGAATGGTGGACTCTTCAAACCTTCATAAAATCAAATTTCCCACATTTCTTGATAATAATTCAGCATTAATCACCAGTTAAGAATAACAGCCTTTTTTAATCGAAGTTTCAAAAAAGTAAATAACCGTGCCGCACCCTGTAGTACACAGAAAAGAAGGAAGAACACGCGAAGACCAAAAGGTTATAAAAAGCTTACGACCAGAAAGTTCCTTTATATGTTGAATATGTATCAAATTGTAAATTTGGTATTTTCTAGCTTTGGGCGTACCAAGACACAATTCAGAACAATATGACATGGATGAATCCTTTGGCAAGAGACATACCATCCCTTTCACTCCCAAGTCTTTGAATTCCAACGACACAGACAAGAGTGATCCTTCTGTCAAGAAATCCAAAAAAGACCAGGTAATTTTCTTTCGTTTCATATTGGCCAGTTAATTATATTGTTTATTTCTTTAATTTTGGTCCTTATTTTGCATCCCATTTACAGATATCGTTAGTTGTTTAAATTTTTGTTGTACTTAAAAGTTAATTTGTTTGCCCGCCATATTTATAATCTATTGTCGAGAAGGCATTTGCCACTCTTCCGTGTTTTGTCTCCCTTTTATTGCATGCCTTCAACTGTGGTCGTATTTTACCCACCAAATAAAAAAAAATGCAAAAAGAAATGTTTGCTAATTTTCCATTCAAATGGCAAAACGTTATTCCTTCATCTTTTGTTATTAGCCTATATTTTTTATTTGGTTTACTAGTACTTAATTTCAAAATATTAAATTAGGGTAGGTAAAATTATTGAGAATAAATGTTGTGTAAAAGACATCTCATTAAGCATTTGTTACTTTCATAAAAATTTAATAATTAAATTGTAACTTTTATTTCACAGAGAAAAGCAAAAGGTGAGGATCTGTTTGATAGACCTTCTATTTCGTGTCCATTTTTATTTTTAGTCCCTTTTAGGACTGTGTTAGGCACCTATTATTAAAAGTCTAAAATGTCCTTTTTTTCTTACCTACCAGCTGTCATTATCATTTCAAGAACCAACTCGATATGTTTTAAATGGACGCAATTGGATGTACCATTGTACCCACTTGCCCTTGCAATCTATTAATAACAATCTGACTCTCAGCATCTATGTGAGACCTTTCATAGAAGTGGCTCAAAATTACCCCAACTCGCCCTACGCCTTAGTTCCTCTACCTCTTCTACGAATGTACCACTTAGCATGTTACTAATTGTTTTGCTTGTTTTGTTTTGTTTTACTTATTAGAGTCCAAGTAGTATATTCGGTAGAATTGGATCTATGAAAAAATCTCCTAAAAACAAAAAGGATCGAAAAGATCGCGATAGAAGCGTTTCTCCAGATTCTTCAGAAGACAAAGAAAATGATTCCCGAATAAGTTTGTCTAAGAAGTTTGGAGCGAAAGATAGCAAAAAGAAAGGCGACAAATCGCCTGATAGTAAAGACAAGAAAACTAAGAAGGATAAGAAAGGTTTCTTCCCGAAAAAAAAAAAAAAAAAAAAAAAAAAAAAAAACTTTGACCTCATTACATTATGAAAAGAAGAACATTGTGTTTCATGTATGTTTGAAAACCGTGGCTGTTAATGTGGTCAAGGATTTATGTAATTTCTGAAGGATAGGGTTATACAAAGGTAGGATCTTGCTACGATTCCCGCGACACTTTCGAATGTAGATGCAACACCAACACCATACCTTCCAGGAACTCGAAATTTACGATACGGGAAACGATTTTTTTTTTTTTTTTTATGTGATATTTCTCGTTTCGTCTTGCTTGCATCTTTAACGGTAACAGACGGGAAATATTGGTCAACAGGACATCAAACACTGCAAACTTATTAAATTGAAATAGTATGCCAAATTCGTCTTGAATTTCTTTTTCAATAAGCAAAGTGAACTTGAAGAGTATTAGCTCCATGGTTGAAATATCGACCGAAAGCAATTTACATAAGAATTCCTTTTTGTTATCACATTATACTCCTAAATATAGGGTGAATTGGGGTAACTTCGAGACACTTAAAGCGTTTTATTTTAATATCCCTTCTATTTCGTGTCCATTTTTATTTTTAGTCCCTTTTAGGACTGTGTTAGGCACCTATTATTAAAAGTCTAAAATGTCCTTTTTTTCTTACCTACCAGCTGTCATTATCATTTCAAGAACCAACTCGATATGTTTTAAATGGACGCAATTGGATGTACCATTGTACCCACTTGCCCTTGCAATCTATTAATAACAATCTGACTCTCAGCATCTATGTGAGACCTTTCATAGAAGTGGCTCAAAATTACCCCAACTCGCCCTACGCCTTAGTTCCTCTACCTCTTCTACGAATGTACCACGTATAAACAGGTGTACCACATAACTTCTGGTACGTGTTTCAAAGCACGCACCAGGTTACGATAACATGTTTCAAATCTTTCCTCGAAATCGATAACACATATCTAACGCGACTTGCATTACATATCTAACGCGACTTGCATTCCATTCATTTCAGGTATCAGTTGTGCTTGCAGATAAGAAATGACCTCCTGAGTGGCAAGTATGTAATTTATATCAATTGAGTCATGTAGTCAATAGACAGCATAGGTAATAGATCAGGGGTGCTCAACCTGTGGGTCACGCCTCGAAGTGCCTAAATGAGAGCCAGGGCCGCGTTTCATTAAAAAAAAAACTTCGCACTTAAAAAAAGTTGTGAGTAAAATTACTTACCGAAGAAAAACCTTTAAAAACTGTAGTAGCGCGTAGTCGCCTTAAAAACCAAATCTATGAAAATGATAGAGAGTCTCTATCATTTTCATAAGTTTGGTTTTTCAGGTGACTACGCACTACCAAAAGTCGCGCGACCACACTTCCAATGTGCGACGAGCCTAATGGATTCATTTCTCCCTTAGGGGAGTCGCTCCTCTCGAAAGGTTGGGTACCGCTGATGTATGTAATATAGAGCTAGATTATTTGAATTAACCCATTCTGTTTTTGTTGAATGTTTATCCAGACTGCCGTGTTCATACGTAACGTACGCACTATTGGGCTCTTACCTTGTCCAATCAGAACTTGGAGATTATGACCAAGAAGAACACAAGGGTAATCCAGATTATTTGAGAGAGTTCAAGTTTGCTCCCAACCAAACTCCCGAACTAGAACAGCGAGTGATGGAACTGCACAAAACTCACAAGTAAGTAGGGGACTAATATATGAAACTATAGGCTATAAGGCATCTACCTTGTTGAAAATCGATTGAAAAAATCGACAAAACTAGCAAGTAGAGGTATATTTCTACCGGACTATGAATAGTATAAAAGCAGAGGCCAAAATGGGTTGCTTAATTAAAAATACAAAAAGAGAGAGCTTGAGACTGGACTGAAAAAAATCCCTCAGACCATTTATGTAGGTAAGTAAATTTATAGGCAAATATGTACGGTGGTGATATGCTGTATGTCCTGTACAACAATGTAGAATAATATAGGGAATGGTTATTTCTTCTTTTGAACAATTAGATATGTGAAATATTTGGTCCCTTTGTAATTTCCAGGGGTCAGACACCAGCGGAGGCAGAAATAAACTACTTGGACAATGCTAAGAAGTTGTCAATGTACGGAGTTGTTCTTCATCCTGCCAAGGATTCTGAAGGTGTTGACATTATGCTGGGAGTATGTGCGTCTGGAATACTGGTCTACAGTGAAAGGTAATGCTATTAGTTCCTACTTGGGTGTGAGGGTATCTTGTTCAGAATAGAAGTGAAATAGGATAGAACTGCAACTCTGTGATTCTGAAGGTGTTGACATTATGCTGGGAGTATGTGCGTCTGGAATACTGGTCTACAGTGAAAGGTAATGCTATTAGTTCCTACTTGAGTGTGAGGGTATCTTGTTCAGAATAGAAGTGAAATAGGATAGAACTGCAACTCTGTAGAATTTAAAAGGAACCATCAGGATAACAAAGAAGGACAAAAGTTCTCACAAATAAAAGCAAACCAAATTCATCATATCTATTGTATTCGTTCATATTGAAGTTATAGCTATTAATAGGTCGTTAACTTATGGGAAGAAGCCCACCTGTTTTTTTTTCTGCATACTTAATGAAGTTTTCCTTGTTCCATCCTGCCAAGGACTCTGAAGGTGTTGACATTATGCTGGGAGTATGTGCGTCTGGAATACTGGTCTACAGTGAAAGGTAATGCTATTGGTTCCTACTTGGGTGTGAGGGTATCTTGTTCAGAATAGAAGTGAAATAGGATAGAACTACAACAGAACTGTATAATTTAAAATGAAACATTTTGAAAGCATGTTTGGAAAGCAGAGTAACAATGGACAAAAGTGTCCACAAACAAAAGCAAACCAAATTCATCATATCTATTGTATCAAGTTATTGTTGCTTTCAAATTATCAAAGTCATATTGAAGTTATTGCTATTAATAGGTCGTTAACTTATGGGAAGGAGCCCCCCTGTTTTTTTCTACATACTTAATGAAGTTTTCCTTGTTGTCAGGTTACGAATCAATCGGTTTGCCTGGCCCAAGATATTGAAGCTATCGTACAAACGTCATAATTTCTACATCAAGATCAGACCGGGAGAATATGAGCCTTACGAATCTACCATTGGATTTAAACTGGCCAATCATAGAGCCGCTAAAACCTTGTGGAAAGTCTGCGTCGAACATCATACGTTCTTCAGGTAGAGAGTTATTTTAGATTTGGAGTTATGTTCCAGTGTTCGTGGTCGAGTAGAGCACGCTGTGAACTCTGGTTCAGGAGGTCGCGAGTTCAAATCCTGTCCAAATGTAATCAACTAATCATAATGGACAGATCTAAATAAAGAATACAATAATTGATTTGTACTCGTATATTGTTCTATTGAACACTTACCTTAGGTCAAAGTACTAACCGAATTTTTTACCCCCCTGATCCTGCTCAGCTACAAGAAGATATTACGAGGTAAAAATTTGTACTTGAGAATTCATTATTATCATCTTCTTTTACTATTACTTTTACTGACCTATGGAGTCAAAAGGACTTCACTCAGAGTCTTTATGGTTGAAATAAAATTGGGATAAAGTCCTGGTGAACATTAGAATGGAAAACAATAAACTTTCATAAATAAATAAAAATTAACTTTCATGAAAACCATTTTATTGAACTGTTGTTCACTAATAAACATTTCTAACATAACTCCCATTCCATTGGTTTCAGGTATCAGTTGTGCTTGCAGATAAGAAATGACCTCCTGAGTGGCAAGTATGTAATTTATATCAATTGAACCATGTAGTCAATACATAACTAAGTAATAATAAAGGCAGTATAATGCTTTGTAACTGTTTGGTAATTAATTATTGCTAGTACTAGTACTTGGCAGTAAATGATAAAAGAGAAATAGTGTTCAATTACACTGCTCTAACAGGACTGAAGCATCCCTTTATCCCAGCAGTTGGCTATTACTGTTAGTATGTCCACATTCTCAAACAATGTCAAGGAAAAAATACGAAGTGGCTGTGTGGGCTTATTTTTGACCCACTGGAAAAAAAAACTTGGCTTAGATTGAACCCATGCCTTCCTGATTACCAGGCGATCGTCTGGATGACCTAGGCAGATACAAGAAATTTCATACCTACAAAACACAAAATTATTGCCTGAGACAGCATACCATTCAACCCCGAATTTCCCACCAATTTGACTCAACTCTGTTCTGCTTTGACACATGTTTAATATTTCATGATTTGATTTTCATATGATAAAATTTTAATTATTTGAATTAACCCATTCTGTTTCTGTTGAATGTTTATCCAGACTGCCGTGTTCATACGTAACGTACGCACTATTGGGCTCTTACCTTGTCCAATCAGAACTTGGAGATTATGACCAAGAAGAACACAAGGGTAATCCAGATTATTTGAGAGAGTTCAAGTTTGCTCCCAACCAAACTCCCGAACTAGAACAGCGAGTGATGGAACTGCACAAAACTCACAAGTAAGTAGAGGAGTTAACACAAGTGAGAGTTAACACAGTGTCAAGGGTTTTCTTTGATGTCACCCATTTGATTTACACAGGCCAGTATTTCTTAAACTCTGGATTAACTGAAAACTATGGTAATATTGGACATAAAGTATTCATGTAGGTAAGTACTCTATAGGGAAATATGTACGATGGGTATGTTTTTGTATTGTACCACAATGTTCTGTACAATAGAAACAGGTATTTATGATGTCTTATTTTGCACGAGTACCTAGATATGTGAAATATTTGGTCCTTTGTTATTTCCAGGGGTCAGACACCAGCGGAGGCAGAACTAAACTACTTGGACAATGCTAAGAAGTTGTCAATGTACGGAGTTGTTCTTCATCCTGCCAAGGACTCTGAAGGTGTTGACATTATGCTGGGAGTATGTGCGTCTGGAATACTGGTCTACAGTGAAAGGTAATGCTATTAGTTCCTACTTGGGTGTGAAGGTATCTTGTTCAGAATAGAAGTGAAATAGGATAGAACTACAACTGTATAATTTAAAATGAAACATTTTGAAAGCATGTTTGGAAAGCAGATTAACAATGGACAAAAGTCCCCACAAACAAAAGCAAACCAAATTCATCATATCTATTGTATCAAGTTATTGTTGCTTTCAAATTATCAAAGTCATATTGAAGTTATTGCTATTAATAGGTCGTTAACTTATGGGAAGAAGCCCACCTGTTTTTTTTTTTCTGCATACTTAATGAAGTTTTCCTTGTTGTCAGGTTACGAATCAATCGGTTTGCCTGGCCCAAAATATTGAAGCTATCGTACAAACGTCATAATTTCTACATCAAGATCAGACCGGGAGAATATGAGCCTTACGAATCTACAATTGGATTTAAACTGGCCAATCATCGAGCCGCTAAAACCTTGTGGAAAGTCTGCGTGGAACATCATACGTTCTTCAGGTAGAGAGTCATATGAGTTATTTTAGCTCTGAGTTATGTTCCAGAGTCCGTGGTCGAGTAACTTTGTGGACTTTTGGGTCTGGAGGTCTCGGGTTTAAATCCCGTCCAGATGAAATTGATTTATCATATACCCAGATCTAAATAAAGATTCCATTTTTTTTTTTTTTTTTAAGAAGGGGAAAAACAACCAAAATCAAATGAGACTTGATGTTTTAAGTTCAAAATATCCCAAGTTTAGTAACCACAAACCTTGGATCAAAAATATAACCTAAAAAAATATTTTGAATATCTCTGACAGTTTCGTTTAGCCACCAACTTATTACGCTCGGACAGACACAACAAAAAAAGAAAATCAATGTTTCTAATATAGACCGTTTGGATTTTCCCAGATTGATGGCCCCCGAACAACCACAGAAAGCGGGACTATTCCCGCGGTTTGGATCTAAATTCCGATATTCAGGTCGAACTCATTACGAAACGAAACGAATGCCGATCGAGAGACCTGCACCTCACTTTGAACGGAGCTTGAGTGGACGTTACCTTTCTTCTAGGAGTATGGATGGTGAGTGTTATAGGAGAAGGTTGAAGACATGCGGTCTGGAGAAGTGACTGTGTCTACACAAGTCAACAAGGTAAGCAAATATTTCTATTTATTCTGGGGGAACTTTGGGACAAGGCATGAGAGCAGGAACAGAGGGATACTGTTCTACTGGGTTAGAAAACAAAGAAATATTCGTTGGAATTTGAGATCATTTAATTCTCCCCCAAGGAGGGACTTTTCTGATCCAAAAGTCCAAATCTACAATCTTTAGGCCGATAAATAATTATTACGGGGACTTCTTGAACTTATTTTGGCATGCTGAGTTCTCGTACTTTCCGGTTTGGATCCAAATTCCGATATTCAGGTCGAACTCATTACGAAACGAAACGAATGCCGATCGAGAGACCTGCACCTCACTTTGAACGAAGCTTGAGTGGACGTTACCTTTCTTCTAGGAGTATGGATGGTGAGTGTTTCTATTCCTAAGTAATAGTTCATGGATCTGTAAAACTCGTTCAGAAAAAGAGTACCTTTCATAGCTCAATGAAGCCCAAAATTAAAATTTCCTTTGTTTTAAACACTTCCTTCATCATGACAAGTCAACAAGGTAAGCAAATATTTCTATTTATTCTGGGGGGACTTTGGGACAAGGCATGAGAGCAGGAACAGAGGGATACTGTTCTACTTTGTTAGAAAGCATATAGAAATATTCGTGGGAATTTGAGATCATTTCATTCTCCCCCAAGGAAGGACTTTTCTGATCCAAAAGTCCAAATCTACAATCTTTAGGCCGATAAATAATTATTACGGGGACTTCTTGAACTTATTTTGGCATGCTGAGTTCTCGTACTTTCCTTTTTTTTTGTTTTCTGAGCAAAAGAATGCAGGGGACTTTTTTTTACTTTTTCAAAAAAAGTGGGTCATTTTCATCGGGAGTTTTATGTTTCGGATGTACGATTCGTTTTGAGTACGAGCTATAACACACAGGTAAGCAGAACAAACTTGTTAAGTCAGATATACAAATCCTGTCCAAATGTAATCAACTAATCATAATGGACAGATCTAAATAAAGAATACAATAATTGATTTGTACTCGTATATTGTTCTTTTGAACACTTACCTTAGGTCAAAGTACTAACCGAATTTTTATCAACATGTTCGACAGTCTCGTTAAAAGCCAATTTATCACACTCAGACAGACACTCACAGTCAGAAATAAATCAATGTTTCTAACACAGATCGTTTGGATTTTCCCAGATTAATGGCCCCCACAAGAAAACTAAGAAGGATAAGAAAGGTGATAGAAGTGTTTCTCCTGTTAGCCAGGACAATGTATCGAGAGTTTCATTGAAGGAAAAAGGTAATGATTCACAATCAAGTTTAACCAGAAAAGGTGAAAAAGAAAAAGTTACTGATTCTACACCTGAAAAAGGTGGTCTATTCGGTAGAATTGGATCTATGAAATCACCTAAGGACAAAAAGAGCAAGAAAGATCAGGAAAGAAGTGTGTCTCCTGATTCTACAGAGGACAAAGAAAATGATTCCCGATCAAGTTTATCCAAAAAGTTTGGACTGAAAGATAGCAAAAAGAAAGCTGAAAAACTTGAATCTGAAAAATCACCTGAGAGTAAAGATAAGAAATCGAAGAAAGACAAATCTGGGGATAGTAAGAGAAGTTCAAAGATCAGTAAACGAGACTCGACTGCATCGCAAAGCAGTAGCACTGCAGGGGAGAAGGAGAAGAGTACAGATCTAGGTGAAACTACTCTGGCAGGAGGCCCCCCTACTGGCTCTCCACAACTACCTGTCTATACTAAGGAGTATGACTATGAAGTAGGAGGCAATGCTGCCAGTAGAAAGAGACTCATCAAAGGTTTTACCTACGAGAAAACTGACATCTCCAAGGATTCAGACAGTGATCTCCAGAAATCCTCACCCTCTCCTACTAAACAAGTTGCTCTTGCTTTCAACTATGCACCAGGTGAAAGTCAAAAGTTGACCGAGTCTGCTGCTGAGAAATCTAAAGCTTTCTTAGAGAAAAGTGAGAAACCAAGTACCGAGATCAAAACACCTGGTATTGACTATGTTGAATCTGCTGGACTCAAAGAAAAGCACAAGAAAGAGTTTGCTCATGAGAACACGAGCATTGTAAAACATCTGTTTGGAACATCGGAATCCAAGTCCAAGAAATCTGAACACAAAGAATCACTCAAAGACAGACTTTTCAAAAGTGACAAAAGTAGTTCTGACAAAAAGAAAGCAGAGAAAAACGATCCTAAAGACACCGAAGGAGAATCTCCTGAGAAATCGGACCAAGAAGTTATTGAAAGAATAATTAGAGAAAATGTGACAGAAAAGCAGAAGGGAGATAAATCACAAAGCAAGCGTGAGAGTGCCCAAAAAGAAAGCAGAGAAAAACGATCCTAAAGACACCGAAGGAGAATCTCCTGAGAAGTCTGACCAAGAAGTTATTGAAAGAATAATTAGAGAAAATGTGACAGAAAAGCAGAAGGGAGATAAATCACAAAACAAGCGTGAGAGTGCTGAAATTCTGGAGAAAGAAAAAATTGAAAAAGCTCTCAAAGAATTAGAAAAAGCAGAGAAAGGTATTTCAGACTTGAGTTTGAATGAGAAAGAAAAATCTAAAGCAGAGAGTGAGAAGAGTGTTGATGGAACAAGTGGGAAATCTAAATCAGGAAGTCCAGAAAAGAAAAGTCTCTTAACAGAGTATTCAGGTGAAAACATAGTATTCAAGTGAAAACACAGTATTCAAGTGAGAACAGAGTATCCTAGTAAAAACTTATAGTATGTAAGTGAAAACATAGTATTCAAGTAACAACTTATAGTACTCAAGTAAAAACTTATAGTATTCAAGTAAAAACTTATAGTACTCAAGTAAAAACTTAGTATTTAAGTGAGTATTTACAGAGTATTCAGGTGAAAACATAGTATTCAAGTGAAAACACAGTATTCAAGTGAGAACAGAGTATCCTAGTAAAAACTTATAGTATGCAAGTGAAAACATAGTATTCAAGTAAAAACTTATACCTAGTACTAAAGTAAAAACTTATAGTATTCAAGTGAAAACATAGTATTCAAGTAAAAACTTATAGTACTCAAGTAAAAACTTATAGTATTCAAGTGAAAACATAGTATTTAAGTGAGTATTCAACAGTCTCTTATATTGCCAAGGTAAATTGCAAGGTAGTTTAGTGGAACAGGGCCCTAATTTTCCGCATCCAAATTTGAGTGAAAATTCTCGTAAATTAATTCGCTTATGAACATTTTATATGTTGGTGCTTCGCGTCGACTATTTGTTCGATATTGCTTTCCTGAAAAAAATATAGTAAATAAAATGAACAGTGCTGTTTTGTAGCCTGTTTCTTTTCGGTAGCTACGTTAGAGTTTGAAGTATGTGGTTGTGAATTTGTTACATGCCCATCCCACAGTAAGGATGTTCTTTACTTACTTGGCGGGAAGAGATAATACTTCCAATTTAGGTGCTGGTTGATGAATTCTGTTTTCGAAAAGCAATATGTTTGTTTTCTTTGTTAGAGTTGAGGGCTTTTCTGGCAAGTTTTAGGTTGGATTATCCAGGTCAAGATTTAGACAATTTTCATTTTAGCCTTGTGCTGGTTGATGAATTCTGTTTTCGAAAAGCAATATGTTTGTTTTCTTTGTTAGAGTTGAGGGCTTTTCTGGCAAGTTTTAGGTTGGCTTATCCAGGTTAAGATTTAGACAATTTTCATTTTAGCCTGCGAAAGAAAAGGTTAAAGAATCCAAGGAAAAAGCTAAGGAAGCAAAAGAGAAAGCTAAAGAAGAGGCAAAAGAAAAATCCAAAGAGTCAAAAGAGAAAGCCAAGGAAAAAGTAAAAGAATCTAAAGACAAAGGTAAGGATGGTAAGGAAAAAGACAAGAAAGAAAAAGACAAATCTCCCAGCAAAGACAAAACATCCAGCAAAAACAAATTTTTTATGGCCAGGACCAGTCTGAGTTTGAAATCGGTTTAACTTTTATATGAAGAAATCTGATTGGCTAAATAGTTTGAAATCAACCAATCAGATTGCTTCATTCAAGAGTTAAATTAAGTTTAAACCCAGATTGTGCTCCTGGTTACTCGCAATTGCTCTCTTTAGTTTTTTTTTAAAGTGGGAAAACAAATTTGGATTTTTTTTTTCTGAAGAGTTTTTCCTAACGGGTATGTCAGTTGTTAACAGTCTAAGAGTTAAGACCTTCAAATCATTGAACACATTCGCGTTACTTTTTTTAGAATTATCTTTATTTTAGCGTATTTATGTAGCCTGGTAGATTGCATGAGTATTCGTTTGCTATTTATAGGCGGAAAATGTTGACAATGGAGCCCGTTCTCCATTCGTGACGGCGACAGCAATAACGACTAGAACGGCAACCACACATCAAGATCTGGAGACCAAGGCCAAGACAAGTCAGGTAACAATACAACTCCGATATTTCTTTAACGCTTTAATGACAGGATTCTCACACTGTAAGCTCTTCCACTCAACCAATGGTCGGCTTCAGGCTAGGCCTGTTGGCCTTATGAAGGGGGAAGAAGAGAAGGAAAAAGAAAAAATGCGAGAAAAAGTAAAGAAGCACAAATATTCGATAGAATAAAATAAATTAGATCCAAAAGAGTACAGAAAGCATCACATGCTTCTTGAGTCTGATGTGATTGAAATTTCATTTGATATAATGAAATTGTTGTAAATGTGAACCTTGCTGTTGTCAGGTTGAAGAGAAGACCGTAGCTCATACCACAACTACCAGTGGATTACGTCAAGAACAAAGAACCGTCACTCAAGAAGTTAGAGCCACCTCTACCATCCTGGCCGATAATAATATTGAGGTAACTATTCAATTCAGTAATAGAACAGAACACTAGTAGATTATGTACTCCAGTTTTAAATCTAGGTGTGAGTACCTAGATTACCTACAGGACATAAATCATGGTTTCAAAAAAAAAAAAAAGTTTCAATTGCATAGCCGGTTAGACAAAATATACTTATTTGGCCATTTAAAATGGGCTAAGTTAATATTAGAGTAAGAGATAGTGGTAGATCTATAATTTAACCCCTGTTCTTTTTGACAAGTCAACAAGGTAAGCAAATATTTCTATTTATTCTGGGGGGACTTTGGGACAAGGCATGAGAGCAGGAACAGAGGGATACTGTTCGACTGGGTTAGAAAACAAAGAAATATTCATGGAAATTTGGGAGCATTAAATTCTCCCGCGAGGAGGAACGTATCTTAACAAGATACCTATATATTTTAGGCCGGGGGAATTCGAAAACTGACTTTTGGCATGCTAAGTTCTCTTACTTTTTTAAACAAAAGAATGCAGGGGACTTTTTACTTTCTCGAAGAAATGGTGGTCAATTTCCATTGGGAGTTTTGTGTATATGTGCTATTCGTTTCAGTTCGAGCTATAACACACAGGTAAGCAGAACAAACTTGTTAAGTCAGATATAAAAACGTGGGGATATAACTGAATATCTCAAGACAAGTGTTTTACATTTCCCAGCTAGAATAACACAGCTGCCGTTACGTTTACATGTCCTTACGTAGTTTTTTTCATACTTTCTAGTCATGTTATATCGTTTAAATTGATAAATAATTTTGCGACAGCTTCTTTTTGTTCTATTTGAAAACGTTGTCATGGAAACTTTTCCCTTATGTAGGTAGGTATATTAAAATATTGAATTACGAAACTTATATTTTATTTGTTTAGATTCCGAATTGTTTTTAGCTTCTATTCGAGTCTCGTTTTAGAATTATCTTTATTTTAGCGTATTTATGTAGCCTGGTAGATTGCATGAGTATTCGTTTGCTATTTATAGGCGGAAAATGTTGACAATGGAGCCCGTTCTCCATTCGTGACGGCGACAGCAATAACGACTAGAACGGCAACCACACATCAGGATCTGGAGACCAAGGCCAAGACAAGTCAGGTAACAATACAACTCCGATATTTCTTCAACGCTTTAATGACAGGATTCTCACACTGTGAGCTCTTTCACTCAACCAATGGTCGCTTTCAGGCTAGTAGGCCTGTTGGCCTTATGAAGGGGGAAGAAGAGAAGGAAAAAGAAAAAATTCTCCTTTTTTTTTTTTTTTTTTTTTTTTTTTTTTTGTTTCAATAATTTTTAGGTCTGTAAACAAACTCAGTTGTTAACGACTGCCTTTTTATGGCCAGGACCAGTCTGAGTTTGAAATCGGTTTAACTTTTATATGAAGGAATCTGATTGGCTAAATAGTTTGAAATCAACCAATCAGATTGCTTCATTTCAAGAGTTAAATTAAGTTTAAACCCAGATTGTGCTCCTGGTTACTCGCAATTGCTCTCTTTAGGTTTAAAAAAAGTGGGAAAACAAATTTGGATTTTTTTTCTGAAGAGTTTTTCCTAACGGGTATGTCAGTTGTTAACAGTCTAGGAGTTAAGACCTTCAAATCATTGAACACATTCGCGTTACTTTTTCGTTTATTGGAAATGAAAAAAATATAGTAAATAAAATGAACAGTGCTGTTTTGTAGCCTGTTTCTTTTCGGTAGCTACGTTAGAGTTTGAAGTATGTGGTTATTTGTTACATGCCCATCCCACAGTAAGTAAGTTCTCTTACTTTTTTAAACAAAAGAATGCAGGGGACTTTTTACTTTCTCGAAGAAATGGTGGTCAATTTCCATTGGGAGTTTTGTTTATATGTGCTATTCGTTTCAGTTCGAGCTATAACACACAGGTAAGCAGAACAAACTTGTTAAGTCAGATATGCTGCTTTCTTTTCTGCAATCAGCTGGTTCGGAAGTTTGTGCAACGTTTTGTAAGTTTGTTTCAATCCAGTGAAGAAGCTGAAGATTTCGAATATGAAATCCGGATGGAGCCAAATCTTGTAGATCCTCATACAATCTAATTCGGACGCTCTGAAAATGAAATTGAACAAAAAATGGGACTTTTTAGTCTTAGCCGACGAATAAATAAAATAAGAACACCGTAAGAAAACGCCTACACAAAGTTGGAACTGTTGAAGGTAACTCTAAAGCAGCGTCTACGAAACACGTCAACTTTTACTTTTTTCAATCCCACCAACTCTTCCCCTAGGGTTTGATCTCACTTTCCTACTTTATATTTATGGGTTTCAAAAACTGCCAGAAAACGTCCGAAATTTTGCACTTTTGTCAGTTTGTCGCTTTTGTCACTCCTTAACCGTGCATTCCTTGCAAAGTTTATGGGTATCAAAATTAAAGTACACAAAATTTCCTACATGATGGTGTGGTCGAACTTTATTTTATGCAAATTTTATGTTCTCTTACGCTCTTCCGATCTGAGGAAGGGTTAAAGGATTCGGAGTTCTAAATTGCCAGTAAGAGCCCATATATCATATATTTTATTAAATAAAACGATTTGAATGAATGTAACGCAAGAGTGAGAGTTGAAGAAACCATAGTTATTTTTATTATTTAAGAAAAATGAACCTTACATTCCATTTGTGTTAACATTATTATTGTTTATTCTAATTTTAAGCTAATGTTATTGAATAGGGAATTAAGTTTGTTTAAACTTACCATGCTGCACATTTTGTTTTATGTTGAACAATAATATGATCTAGAAATCTATATTATATTTTAGCAAATTTATTTTCTGTCCACTCATTTTTTATCCCTCAATCACTTTTTTTACATATATTTTTTATATACAAATTTATTTATGAAATTATTGTATACTCTATAAATAAATAAAAATGGTATTCTTATTTCTAATCTATCCTTTTTAAATGAGTTTGGTAGTAATAAAATTTATTTAAAGTAAGTTAAAGTAAACTTTGAGATGGCAAAGTAATAGCCCCTGATATATTTCAGATATGTACCTAAGTAGTTGAGCCTCTTTTTTATGATCTTGTCATTGTCCCCTGGCACCGCCAGAAGCATTACTTCAGGTGACGATGCTATCTATTGTTTACTGACTGCAAAATAAATAGGACCTAAGAACGATGAAGTTATCCTAAAACTAAATATACAGATTAGAAAAATAAAAAATAACTAAAAAAGAAATACAAACAAAAACTTACATGGAAATAAATAAATACTTAATATCTAAAACGAAAAGTAGAAAAAGGTTACAATTTTTACAAATAATTCCTAGTGACGATGATGTTGGAAAAAGTAATTGGTACTTATGTGACACTAAAAAGTCTTATGAAAACGAAAATCGATTATCCCTAAAGGAAATTTAGCAACAACAAAAAACGTACAAAATGAACTAATCCACTTTTAAACATAATAATTATTGCACATATTACACTGGCTAGTTGACTTGATAATTCTGAAATAAGGATCCTAATAGAGTTTCGCTGTAAAAAAAAAAAAATTCAGTTCATAAATAAATACTTAATATCTAAAACGAAAAGTAGAAAAAGGTTACAATTTTTACAAATAATTCCTAGTGACGATGATGTTGGAAAAAGCGATACTTTTAGAACAGTTTTAGGGCCAAATCAGAAATGAGGAAAAAGTAATTGGTACTTATGTGACACTAAAAAGTCTTATGAAAACGAAAATCGATCCCCTAAAGGAAATTTAGCAACAACAAAAAAACGTACAAAGTGTAATAAATTACTAATGAACTAATCCACGTTTACACGAAATAATTATTGCACATTGGCTAGTTGACTTGATAATTCTGATATGAGGATCTTAATAGTGTTTCACTGTATATTTTTTTCAGTTCCCTTGAACTGTGGCTGAATTTCTCACATGGGACGGTCTTCTATCTCTCGTGACTAATCTGACTGGATATCCGTGTACACTTCTCATCAGAAGGTCCACTTTCAGTTTGATGTCCTCCATTTTGACATCGGTCTGAACTTCGAACTTACGCAGCAGAGTAGATATGAGCACTTTCATAGAAAGCATAGCGTACTTGGAGCCTGAAATGAGAATTCGACGTGTTTGAAATAAAATTCAAAAACTTTTATAGGAAACATAGTTATAGGTACACCCATAGTACCTATTGAAAAAAAAAATACCTGAAGGGAATTCAGCAAAAACAAGCTGGGTCCGTCCCTCCGGGAATCAAAAAAAGGGGGGTTTTAAAAAAAAAAAAAAAAAAAAAAAAATCAAAAACTTTTATGGGAAACATAGTTATAAGTATACACCCATAGTATTGAAAAAAATCCCCGAAGGGAATTCAGCAAAAAATAGAAAGTAAAAACCTATTCGGCACAGGGAATTGGTGTTGGAAAAGCTGAGGTAGGGACCATAAAGCGGTCGTAAGGTAAGCTGTGCACATTGCATAGTCCCATTAATGTCAGGCACTCATAAGAAATGTTGCTCCAAAAGTTATTCAATATTTACTGCAGACTGAAATTTGTGAACTACAGTGGCCAAACGATTTTTTTTCTTGCTAATTACCCAGGTGTTTTTTTTTTACCTGTGGGTACAGTGTTTTCCTAAGCTTAATATAGTGGTATACTAGTGTAATGCTCACACCAGATTTTCCGCCTATGTAGGTATGCATATCCTCTCTTGACCTATTTTCGACTGCTCAAGATCGACCGACTTACCAATACACCCTCTAGCTCCCCCACTGAAGGCAATGAAGGAATATTTGTGACGGGCAGCAATGGCTTCTGGAGTGAAATTATCGGGGTTGAATTGCTTGGGGTTTTTGTAGTATTTCTCGTTATGATGGGTGTTGACGGGGGGAATGATCACGTTGCAGTCTTTCGGGAGAGTGTAACTTGCTGAAAAAGAAAAAAAAATGAATTAGTAGAGCTGAAAACAGGAAAAAAAGAGGTTTGATGGAGGAACTGTAAAAACGGAGATCTTACCAAAATCAAAAAGAGAAGGAAGACAGAATAGAAAGCCAGACGTTCCGGGAACGAACCTTATCTGTTTAGGAAAAATACGGGGGGAATGATCACGTTGCAGTCTTTCGGGAGAGTGTAACTTGCTGAAAAAGAAAAAAAAATGAATTAGTAGAGCTGAAAACAGGGAAAAAATGGTTTGATGGAGGAACTGTAAAAACGGAGGTCTTACCAAAATCAAAAAGAGAAGGAAGACAGAATAGGAGAAAGCCAGACGTTCCGAGAACGAACCTTATCTGTTTAGGAAAAAGTAAATAATAATAAAAATTTGCAGATATTGCAACTGACCTGGCGTACAAATGAAATTAAACTAAAGGGAAAACTGATTTTTTTTTTCATTTTCGACAAGGCTGATTACTTTTGAAAACAAGATCCAAGTGTCCAAGATACATTAACCATATGAATTCAATGAAATCTATTCATTCAAATGTATTTTTCTCGACTCGATTACAATATTGCACATCGATCATGGAGTGTTGCAGTTACTATCCCATAGTGTCCCATGGGTCACGGGTCAGGTATTGACCCAAACGGGTCGATTGCATTCAAATTTTCGGGACGTCAATTCCGTCCGCGAAAAATAATCTCGCCAAATGGGATGCAATTTCTCGGGACATTATTTTCAATTCCGTCTCGTGAGGACATTTGAGGTGGGTAGGGTTCCTGCAAAAGCAACTTTTTGCATTTCACATTTTGCAGAATGTTGATAACTACCTATTACAATGGTAATGCAAGATTTTAAAAGGTTTAAACTTGAATGACATGAATCAATCAATCTAGCTATCATAGCTCCCTGCTGGGAAAGTGCTGAGTGCACCCAGCTAAGTTTAAACTTGAATACCTAATACTTAGATACCTATCTACTAACAGCTACGCTCGTAAATATTAAGTAGCTACCTACTGTTGAATAATCTGCCTATAAATTATTTATTTATGGTAAAGTTCATGACTTGTTTTCTATTTTACAACTGCTCGTAAGAAGAAAGACTAGGAAAAATCCCACCCCGGGCGGGAATATAACCCACGACCTAGCACTTACAAGGAAGGTAAAAGTTTGAAATCTAATAAAGAAAGGCCCATTCCCACTTGGCATGAGTTTTATCCGATTTTTTTTCTGAATGTCCTGTAGGTAATGTAATTTAAATGAGAGTGTTCCCACTACACACGACACGATTTTTTCCCGAACGACAGTGGGAACGGTCCTTTACAAGGCAGGCAAAACGGTCCTTTTTTACAAGTTTGAAATCTAAGTTCTTTATCCGATTTTTTTTCTGAATGTCCTGTAGGTAATGTAATTTAAATGAGAGTGTTCCCACTACACACGACACGATTTTTTCCCGAAGTGGGAACGGTCCTTTACAAGGCAGGCAAAACGGTCCTTTTTTACAAGTTTGAAATCTAAGTTTAATATCTGATTTTGGTCCTGGCTATTAGTGTCTTACCGATTTGAATTTCCTCAGTGACTTTTCTCAGGAACACGGGTCCCACTGGGAACAGACGTAGTGTTTCCTTCAGGACTTGCTCCATGTAGGTCAGTTTGGCCAGGTCTTCCATTTCCACTGGTCTGTCAGAGTCACCGAATATGCTGTAGATTTCGTCATAGACTTTGTCCTGGACAAGAAATCGAGGATTTTTATACATTGATTTTTTAAAATTGATAATTATTTTTTCATGTCTATTATATGGGCTGTATTTTCCTTCTTTAACTAAGTTATCCATATTAGGGGCAACTCCAGATTTAATTCTATTGTAGATTCCTGCGCTGAAAGTAGGAAAATGCCTTCAGAAGAGGAAAAATCGTGGATACCTGAATTCAGATTCCTTGAGAAAAATGCCTATGACCTTTGTGATCGATCAGTGATTTTTGAAATTGGTAGGTATTTTTTCGACTGGGTACCTATACATACGTATATAGGGTAATGTGTTTAATTGAACTTACTTGAATTTCTGGATGCATTCCCAACAATGTGAGGCAGAAACAATTTGTTAATGCTGACGTTTCACTTCCCTGGAACAAAAGTCAAAAGTAAAGAAATCTCTCGGTTAATAAGTTAAATCTCAGTTATTCAGACAACAACCTGATGCTTTATTTGTTTATTATTCTTTAAGTTTTCTAATTCAAGTAGGTGCCTATAGATTTTATTACGGACAAAAAAGTCAAGTTTTATTATTTTATTTTTTTTTTAAAGAAATTCGTAGTTTTACAGAAAGTTAAATGGAAATTCTACAAAAACCCTCTTACCCCTATCATCATAGTAATGACTTCATCCCTGATGTCAGCATCTGTGAAATGAGCTCCAGCATCTTTTAACTCCAGTAGAATATCCAAGAATACTTTCAGCTTTTTTGAATCTGGAATAAAAACAATTTTATTTATAATTAGATTATTACTATTATGGCCTTTATTTTCAAGTTCATAAAAGAACGGCACACACTGCCCATCTATCCTAGAACAAAGAATTTTCCTAAGGATATGTGAATTGAAAATTTATTAAATTATTAAAAATGATCATTTCACAAAAAAAAAAAAAAAAAAAAAAACAAACCTGCGTGTTTTGACTGGTTTTCCACGTCTTTAAAGCCTGCAAACAGACCGACTCAGAACAAACTTGGTATTTATATTCATCCCTTTGCACTCCTAGTTTGCACGGACCGGTTCTAACCACCCTACACTTTGTTCATGTTTTCAACTCGCGAGCGAGAGAGCGAGCTGGCAGCCGAAATCTAATGGAAGTTGCAAGGGTTTGAACAACATCCGCAAAAGAATGCCACAAGAATAAAATAAATAACGCAGCCCATTCTGATTTTTCAGGGTAAAAAACAAGTTCAAACGGGTAAAAGTCTCGCAGGCCTTAATCGCAACATACTCCTACGACTTTCTAAACCGAGGTACGGCTAAGTATACTTGAGTAAGTCCGAAGAAGTGACCTAACTATTTTGTTTGAACTCTTTTGCAACGTGTTTGGAAGCTTGGTCCGGACTAACGTCTTCGTTTCCCTTCGTCTTAAACGTTGTTCTTTTTCCCTTGAAGCCGCCTTAACCCTGAAGTGGCTTTCTGACGATTCCCACTTTATATTTATGGTTTCCAAAACTGCCAGGACAAACGTCCGAAATTTTGCACTTTTGTCAGTTTGTTCGGCTTTTTTCACTCCTTAACCGGTGCATTCCTTGCAATAGTTTATGGGTATCAAAAATTAAAGTACACAAAATTTCCTACATGATGGTGTGGTCGAACTTTATTTTATGCAAATTTTTATTGTTCTCTTACAGCTTACAGCAAACTGTAGGTCAAGTAGTGTACGAACAGTGTTCAGATTTTTTTTTTTTTTTTTTTTTTTTTTTTTTTCAAAGTTTAACAATTTTCATAGCCAGGTTTATCAGGCATACTAAGGCGTCTATGCTAATGCATGAAGAAGCTACCTACCTATAAGCATGTGCATGAATTATGTAGTAATAGGCATGGTGATGGAAATTAGTGCCCTATATATACGCCCTACACTTGAATTTAGACCACGCTACGCCACTGCGGTCGACTGTAATGTAGAATTGTAGGCTCAGGGCTCACCTTAAGAACTTTACTAATCTTTGTTGAACTAAAAAGAACACCTAGCTAGCTGTAATTATAGTATTATATTATCTTTACTTACTTTGTTAGAGCTGCAGCAAATTCTGACTCCTCTTCTTCTTGTGCCCGAACATTGTAACCCATTGCCGTCTCTGAAAATGCAAAGTGTCCTTTTTGTATTATAATGTCACAACTTTTGTCACCTTTTCTTATGATCAATGCCCGGTATCGTAAAATTTTTCCTATATCTCATTTTCCAATATCATTAATTTTATTTATTTGCTTTGTTCATGTGGCATCTTTGTTCAAACGGATATCTTCTACCCAAACAAACTGCTTACAAGCAGTTATTTACTTAGTCTCATGTATCCAAGCTCTACTTGACACCTAAACTGGGCCGAAAAAAAAACTCTAAAGAATTGAACCCGGCCGGACCTCTTGTATGCAAGCTCATGACCACTAAAAAGAATTAAGCGCAAATATTTCCGACCAAAATTCCAGACTTACGGCAGATGATATCCAGAGCGGCTCCACTGATGTATTCCCACAGGTCGAAAGTTTTGCCCGTATTTTCGAATTTCTTCAGTCTGTTCATGAGAATTGCATTCTTTTCTCGGAAAACAGGGATGAAATGGGTCATCAGATTCATATTGAATGCTGGCGTGATCACTTTACGATTTCGTCTCCATTTTTCCACTGCAAATAAAATTGTTGTTAGCAATTATTGTCAGGAACTTACCAGTAGGTAGATTTTCTTTTTTTTTTCCTTCTTCCACTGCAAATAAAATTGTTGTTAGCAATTATTGTCAGGAACTTACCAGTAGGTAGATTTTCTTTTTTTTTTCCTTCTTTTTTTTTTTCCCAGGTCTTTTGTTCACAAAATAAAAATAATGGAATTTTCATTTTGTTGATCATATCGGAATTCTCGTCACAAATATCGTTCCCCAATATTATTACACCCAGATAAATTTTATGACATGACTTCGACTTGAACCATCAACCTCCAAATCTGAATAAACTCACCTGGTGCCGAAAACAGGCCTGTCCCTACTGTGTTGAGGAAAAATTTATACGCTGGACCTTTCTCCAAGGTTTTCGTGTTGTTCAGAACGATCTGTGAAATGGAACAAAAAAATCTTTTCAAAGCGTTCAGTTCAAGTAAAACTTTTTAAAATGCAACCAGGAAAAGATCGCGCTTACAAAATGCCTTTGGACCTAAAGCTGTGTCCACACATACAGTCGGCGTCGATCGACGGCACTGCCTCAACAACATAGATTCACCTCGTAGATCGACGGCGCGGCGTCGACAATGTGTGGACACGGAACACTTAATCCAACGAAAAATAGGATTAAGTGTTCTAGGTAAATCTTACGGAATTCCTCAAATGGAAACTAGATCTTTATTTCCAAGAGGAAATAGTCACTTTCGTCTACAAAATTTATCGTTTTCCAGGTAATATTAAGGTACCTACAGTCATTACGGCAAAGTGGCCAAGCGATCATTTTTTTTTTTTTTTTTTTTTTTTTTTTAAGGTTCCCACAGTCATTTCGGAAAAGTGGCCAAACGTTTTTTTTTTTTTTTTTTTTTTTTTTTTTTGCATGGTAGAAAAAATGACTCATCCATCGATCTATTGGTAGGTCATATCCGAGTCATTTCTGCTATGACTAGAAAACAAAACATCTAATCTCTATCAAGATAAAAAAAGTGCCTGTATACACTGTATAACCAGAAGCTAAGCGCATTGCCAACACCAAGGCGATCAACCTACAATACTGGACTAGGATTCTTTAAATATATATTTCAGAGGCCATTTGAAACAACTATTATTGTCGAGAATAAAACTACAAAAGAAGCAATGTTTGTTTAACACTATACAATCTAGAATACTACAAAGGAAGTTGTGTTTACATCTTTCGATAAGTAACTCTAGCACGTACTTACAATTGGAACTTATACTATGTATAACTAGAGACTTTATTGAAATTTATTAGTACTTCTTTAGAATAAACTTGAATGACATGAATCAATCAATCTAGCTATCATAGCTCCCTGCTGGGAAAGTGCTGAGTGCACCCAGCTAAGTTTAAACTTGGATACCTAATACTTAGATACCTATCTACTAAGAGCTACGCTCGTAAATATTAAGTAGCTATACCTACTGTTGAATAATCTGCCTATAAATTATTTATTTATGGTAAAGTTCATGACTTGTTTTCTATTTTACAACTACTCGTAAGAAGAAAGACGGAGAAGAAGAAGAAGAACTGAAGAAGAAGAAGAAGAAGAAGAAGAAGAAGAAGAAGAAGAAGAAGAAGAAGAAGAACATGAAGAAGTAGTAAAAGAAGAAATAAATCTATTTCGTGCTAATCTCAACGAAGAGTGGTTTAACACGATGGTCAATGAAATAAAAAATTACTGAATGAAAACTGCCAGTTTATTATCATTCTTGATTTGATTTTTTGATTTTACTTTCATGTAATGATTTAAAATCAAGACTAGAGGCCGTTCTCCCTTTATTCCCAATATAAGTTTCAAGTCACTCATCCATTTATTGGCCTTGCTCGGCGTAGCTTAACATAGGTGACGCTAAGAAGAAGAAGAAGAAGAAGAAGAAGAAGAAGAAGAAGAAGAAGAAGAAGAAGAAGAAGAAGAAGATGAAGAAGTAGTAAAAGAAGAAATAAATCTATTTCGTGCTAATCTCAACGAAGAGCGGTTTAACACGATGGTCAATGAAATAAAAAAAATAGGTACTGAATGAAAACTGCTAATGAACCACTGATCAAAAGGAAATAACCAATCACGCAATTTTACGTTATTAATGCAGTCTATTCTCAACAATCTGATTCTAATATTTTTTTTTTCATCACACGTACCTTTTTACCAACACGCTATCAGTAATATATAGACGGATTGAATCTAGCTACCAAAATGCGCTAGTTGGAATGTTGGGATGCACCCCAAAAAGGAAAGCACAGATCCAAAGAACTTCAACTTTATTGATAATTTGGTTAGGTGGAAGAGAGCACTGAGCTGAAATCCTGGACTTGAAAAAAAATCGAACCCTTGGTCTATAGGGTGGACAAAACTAACAAAAGAAAATTTTACCTGTAAATCTTCTGGTTTCGAGACAATAATATAAAGTTCATGTCCAACCCAAAACTTGAATGGAGCTTCGTATTTTTCCATGAACATTTCTATCTTTCCCATCACATCTGAAACAAAAAGTATAGCAGTGGAGGCGCCTTTTTACTTTTGTCATAACTTCATAGATAATCGGATAAAAGAAATCGAGGTAGGTATAACGATTAAAAAAAAAGAGGTCTACCCCAGGGCAGGCCTGTATCCAAGATTTTCGCGGAGGAGGGCCCAAGAATACAAACTTAATAAGGTCAAAGTACTCCCTCCTTGGCCCTCCCTTATGGGTTATCCGGCTTATTTCTGGTTTGTGGTATATAGTTAATATAGTTATGGGTTATGAAATTTCGAAAAAAATAAGCCTGAGGGGCATGAAACCCCTGCCTCCCCTTTCAATGCGGCCATGCCCTCAGGCCCCTCCGGCTTATTTCTGGTTTGTGGTATATAGTTAATATAGTTATGGGTTATGAAATTTCGAAAAAAATAAGCCTGAGGGGCATGAAACCTCTGCCTCCCCTTTCAATGCGGCCCTGCCCTCAGGCCCCAGGGATAACAATAAATGTTAGGGATGGGAAAATTCACCGTTTACCTCCTTACAGTTGTTAAAATAAAAATGGTGATTATAATTACTATAGGTAGGTACTGGCGTTCCGAGCAAGTACCTAAGTAGCTGATATAAGGAAAATAAAGTACAAAATCCTCGTCATAAAAAAAAACTTGTAAAACAATATAGCTCGCATTTCTAATTTACTAATTTACCCACTTGAACAATTTAATTTACTACGTGTGAGTTCCACGTGTTATAATTAAATTACTATTATAACTAAATCAGGATTAAATTGGTATTAACCACATTTTTAGGTACCTATACCATGTCACTACAGATTAAATTAGCATACTTAATACTCTTAATCATATACAATTAATATACAAGTTAACATGATGTTTAATGTTCAATTATTCCAGAGATAAACTTGTTGAATTAATCATTCATATTTCAATGATCAATCAGTTTTTACTATGAAGATGAGGATAAGTAGGAGTTATGCAAATGATGAAAGCAAGTGACGGATAAAGAGTAAATACCTATTTACATTTTCGCTATTGTTAATCCTCTTCACGTGCAAAATAATAGGGATAGGGACTTAGGTACCTACAATTCCAAAAATAATTTATTTACTAAGTATCAACCTAATACTCTTTTTTTACTTTTTTATCATTACTTTTTCTTTAAACTTTGTTTTCTTCACTGAACTTTAATAAAATGAAGCAACATTATCTTCCCATGGAATTGGTCTGATTTGATTCTCTTCCTTGTGCCTCTTAATCTCATTACTTTTTTTCCTGGGCATGATGGTCAGTTTTAGTTATTCCAGGATTTTTTTTTTTTTTTTTTTTTTTGGAAAAAAAAAAGTTTTAACCCAAAATCTTTTTTTTTTTTTTTTTTTTTGTGATAAATAATGATTCTAGCTAGATCGATATAATAGGCTCTCGGGATAAAATACGGGTAGGATCACTGACCTTCGGGATTTCCAATGAACGCCAATCCATTTCCAACAATAGGTAAAGCCGGAGGCCCGGGTATTTTAGATGCCAAATACTCCAGGCGCTGTCTTTTTCGTTTGAAATTGACGGCGTAGGCTACCAGAGTAGTCACGAACACGTAGAATATAATATTGGAGACGGTCAACGATGTTGATTCTTGAGGATGCTTTTCAACTGTGCTCATTTTTGAAATCTGCAACACGATAATAAGGATCGGTATAAGGATACCTATTGATCAAACATTAAATTAGACACGATCTTCTGCGGAACGAAACAAGACAAAAATGCGGATAAATCCATCTACATTAAAACGCAAATTTGTTACGGAGATGAAAAGACACATAAAACATGAGTGTTTTTGTTAGTGAAATTTTCTTGAAGGTATTTGTATCTTTTTAAAATCAGATACTTCTATTATTTACTGTAGGTAACAATAAATTTCAAGTCATATGAATGAGCTATATAAAGTTAACTTAGATGAGATTAGGTTAGGTCAGGTTTTCATTAATTTCTTTTTCACGAAATCTCGGTAAAATTTTAGTCAAGAACGGATACCTATAATGGTTTATGATTTAGAGTAGGTGAATAATTATTTAGATTTAAACAGTTGAGTTAGAGTGTGTAGGTACCTACAGTCCTACACGTTATGGGTACCTATTTTGGCCACTAGGGGTTTCCGTAAACTTATAGTTACCAATAAAATTGAAGATGATGCACTAAACTTTTTTTTAGGATCCCCGGTAGCTTTATTAATGACAATCCGGGCGCGTTCACGTAACTTGAAACCGTTTGTCCTTTTTAAAACCTAATCATTTATCACTGTGTCCTTAGGTATTAGAAGTAAATCCAACTTTTTCGTCAAATAAAATAAAAATACACCACACAAAAAGCTCTCTCAAATGAAATTAAAACACCAATAGGTAACTTTACACCGCGAAGTGGTTTGGCAAATAGTCACCATCCTAGTTTGCCTTCGATGCATTCCAGAATTGAAGGCCTGTTTTTTCATTCTTCAAGATTTGACTTTTCATTTTCAAAATTTGAAAACTGGTCTAGTTCAAGTAAGTAATTGTGCAAATCCGGTATTCTCAATTTGCCAGAATTGGAAGATTCATTCATAGTAATTTATTATCATGAATGTTGGTGTCAAGAGGAGAGAAGATACTAAAAAAAAAAAAAAATCATCGTTGATTTTGCATTTATTAGGTAGATTTTATCAGGACCACATTTTGAGATATTTAATCCATAGACTTTATTTAATCCTACATACTGTGATTAACCGATCAATTTGCTTAATTAAGTTTGGATTAATTTAATATCCATCAAAGTAAAAGGCCGGACACAAGAAGACCTATGTGGCAAATTTTGAGATTAAAAAAACCTAAACATCAAATTCATTTTATCCTGGTAGTCGGGTACCAGGTAAATATAACAAAACTAATAAATAATTAATTATCTATTGTCTCAGTCTACGTATTGTTCTCCTTGCATTATTATTTCCTGATTTTCCTGTAGGGTCATAAATGTCGAAAAATTAAGTCCTCTTCACTTCAGCGACCTTTAAATAGCCCCTTCGGTACCTAACTCAATCACCAATTCGACAAAATATGTAACTATCATTTATCGTATTACCTGTGAGTTTTTTTGTTAAAATGTTCCAAAATCAGCTAAAATCGTAATGGTCCAACCTTACACGTTTTTCCAATTGTAAGTATCTATCTACCTAAGTACCAAAGGTTTAATTTCTGTAATATTATAAACGATGTTCTGATTGGTTGAAATTTATTTTTACAAGCGCGGTTCTTTTTAAAACAAGTACTTTGATTTGATTTTTTTGTAGAAATCCTTTTGATTTCTGCAGTTGGTATTTCTGTAATATTATAAACGATGTTCTGATTGGTTGAAATTTATTTTTACAAGCGCGGTCCTTTTTAAAACAAGTACTTTGATTTGAATTTTTTGTACTTTTTGGACTTGGAAAAATTTCTTCCAAAAAATTAACAATTTTGTCCATTCCCATTATTCTTTACACCTCTTACCTTTATGAGATAAAGGTAAAGCAACATTGACTTTAGTTAATATCTGGATGGGCGACTGTCTGCTGTCTGATTTTCACCTAATCATAACAGTTTAGTCCTTGTCCTTGGACCATACCAGGAAAGACCAAATTTCATCTCTCTTCGACAAACCTATTATCAATAGGACATCTAGCCCATTGCGTACCGTGGGTATCATATATAATAGACACATTTACTTCTAGAACTGTCCGACTTACGGTTGAGAAGTTGCGGGTTCGATACTTCCCTGTGTCAACAAATTTCTGTTTTATTTTCAAATATTTGTTCCTCAAATGTAATAGAAAGTCGTGTGATGTTCACACCAGATTTTTTCCTTTCGAATAAAGCGGCTTTGGCGTTAGTTCGTTATTTGTCATCCTTGTTGGATCAGCACCTGTCTGATTTTTGTACCTTATTTTTATGCATCTTTCTTTCCAGGTACTAAATAATTACCTACGTAGTTTCTATTATTTTATTTCATCTAACAATTCTTTCACAAGCTTAATAAACCTTGATCTGAATCCTCCTCGCATAAAACTTTAGCAAAAGTAGCTCAAGTTCGTGTCGACCGATGAGGTCCCTCCAAAACGTTTTTGTTTCAGTGAATATGACTACCCTCCCTACATCAAGAACACATTTCCTCAGCCGTACAAGGACCAAAACATAGGGGACAAATGCTTCCTTACTGACTACGCCTATTATGCCCAATACAAATACACGTATGAACCGTGCAAACCAGGAGCCCTGTATCGGACTTATGATGGATCGTGTAACAATTTGAAGTTCCCCTGGTGGGGTATGACGTTTTCGCCCCTGGTGAGATTGTTCCCGGCAAAATACGCGGATAGTAAGTATTACCTGACCTAAGTACCGACAGTTTCAGAGAACTTTGCGGACAATAAGTAAAAAACCATGTAAAAATCAGACAATGCCGGTAAGTTCCCTAAGGACAGTAAGAGATTATCGTAGAAAATATGTGTGGACAGTACCTACCCAGTTTCAACTGCATACTCCCAACAAAAGTCTCAGTAGGCTGGTGGTTAATGCGTTGGACTTTGAATCAGGAGACCTAGGTTCGAATCCAGCCACAAGCATTTGAAAGAGTATTGAATTTAACAGGAGGACGATATTTTGTGATGGAGGGGGTGGATCCAAATTTTTGGAGTCTGTACTATAGTGAAGGAGAAAATGAACCTAAATACGACCCTGAGAGGGGGCTAACTGTCGCAATTTCATTTTTCAGACAAAAAACTTCCCAGACTGAGCTCCACAGGACTTCCCTTGCCCAACGCAAGATTGCTAAGAACGAAGATCATTGAGAGTAAAAAGAATATGGATGACATTCGATATTGGACACTGCTCATATCCTGGTCTCAGTTTGTTTCACACGACACTGGACATTCCTTGCCCAAGAAAGGTAAATAATTATTGTCCCATTCATTACCTACCAATGAAATCTATTCATTCAAATGTATTTTTCTCGACTCGATTACAATATTGCACATCGATCATGGAGTGTTGCAGTTACTATCCCATAGTGTCCCATGGGTCACGGGTCAGGTATTGACCCAAACGGGTCGATTGCATTCAAATTTTCGGGACGTCAATTCCGTCCGTGAAAAATAAACTCAATCTCGCCAAATGGGATGCAATTTCTCGGGACATTATTTTCAATTCCGTCCCGTGAGGACATTTGAGGTGGGTAGGGTTCCTGCAAAAGCAACTTTTTGCATTTCACATTTTGCAGAACTTTGATAACTATTACAATGGTAATGCAAGATTTCAAAAGATTTCTATAATGATTTCAAGATTTCTATAATGTTACGTACTTACGTCACGTCATAACTTTTGCAAAGTGCGATTTTTTTTTTTTTTTTTTTTATGGAATGCGCGGAATTAGAATCACAGCAAAAAAGCCAAGGCGACAATCAATCACAGCAAAGAAGCGAATCATACAATGTCGCTATTTGTCGCTCGATGGCAAAGTACCTTCAATAGATGATTAATTGATTACCCTATTACAAAGTTTTGAGCTGTGTCCACACTGCTTCGACAACATGGATTTACCTCGTCGATCGACGGCCGTCAACTATGTTTTCTTCTTCTTCTTCTTCTTCTTCTTCTTCTTCTTCTTCTTCTTCTTCTTCTTATTTTCTTCTTATTCTTCACAGCTTTATGCCCGCGGACAAATTTAGAAATTGAACTTAATAAATCAAGTAGGTACATAATATCTGTTTGAATAATTTTAGACTACGCAAATTGCTTCATAGCTAAATCCAAGGGTTAATCCATATAGGCTTCTTCATTTTACATGGGGTTTTTTTTTCTCATTTATTCACTTATTCAATTGAATACGTAAGTTTACTTTACTTTTCCTTTGTTTTGTTGTAGATTATTCATCTGATTGATAAGTAGGAAAATTATAGAATTCATTAAACTAATTATTCAAGTATCTAGACGAGATAAGTTCATTATGATTTCACAGTGAAATACACAATTTTCAAATGTATCTACTAGCAGAGTCGTAGACAACAATAGAAAGTAATAATTGTGGGTGCAAATTTAGGTATTATGTCAGACGATGCATTAATAAGGGTCACATAGGTCTAGACAAAATGAGGAAAATAGTGAGAAAATTAGGTGTGAATGTTTGTCTAATTGTCTATGTGTTTGTTTTTCCATTTATTATTGTGCCTGTGTACACTGAGAAAAAAACTAGGGTGCTGGAAGCCCAATCGGGTGACTGGGTTCCGGAACTCTAATATGGAACTCTATATCGGGAGACTCGACACTATAATTAATATAGCATTCCAACAACCTAAACAGGGGAAGTAAACCAATATTAGAGTTCTTTTTTTTTTCAAGGGGTTTGACAGGGGAACTGTAACTGCTAGGGTCTTATCATCCCGAAATCGTTTCTGTCTCATGATCAGGGCCCTCGGTTGACCGGACCTTGCCTGAGTGGAGATGTCGGTCTTATTGTAACGTACGTGACATTTACCCTGTAGTTATCATAATGGTACTCGACACTGGCACTCGGAACCCGATCTTCTAGATTTGCTCTCAAGGTAGACTGAATCCAAGACGAGTATTGAGTTGCCTTCTGTGTTTTAATGCCCACTGCATTGGCCTCTTCTCACTTTTGATAGAGTAGGTACAAGTTTGTGCGACGTTCTTCCGGGGGGGGAGTTTTGGACACAGGAAATTTAAGTGACAATGGCGAGTCAAGTTGACTGGGTGTGAGCCGGGGACTTGACTCAAATAAATATTATTCAACACCGATGTATAATACAGGTTTTCTGTTTATGAACGTCGAATCACATTATTGAACAGCATCCTTAGCGACATTTTTCGTTGTTTGTTTGTAACATTACGTACCAAGAGAAGGTGATTATGCGCTTGCCATGACTGTAGAAAGGCCTGGGTTTGATCACCAGAAATTACAATATTTTATTTACACTTGTTTTGCCGTTTTCTGTAAGAAAACAATTTTTCTTTTCCATCCAGAATGAAGTATTATTCTCAATCTGATATTATCTTATCATTCTCGCAGCAATCGATTGCAAATTTTTCAACGATCGATTTCAAAGTTTTTAAAATTTTCAACTTACCCTCGTTTTGAACCCAGCATCCGGTTGGGGGTTAGGGCTCATTGTATTGCCTCTTCTAGCACATTTCATGAAATATATACTCGATTTTTTCTTAGAAAAGACCATAATCACACGCATAATTTATGTCAATATCAAAAGACACGTTTTGTTTTAGCAGGAACCTTGAATTTCCGCGATAAAAAGTATAGGTACCTATAGATAGATACCTAGTTATGCCGTTTTCTGTAAGAAAACCATTTTTCTTTTCCATCCAGAATGAAGTATTATTCTCAATCTGATATTATCTTATCATTCTCGCAACAATCGATTGCAAATTTTTCAACAATCGATTTCGAAGTTTTTAAAATTTTCAACTTACCCTCGTTTTGAACCCAGCATCCGGTTGGGGGGTTAGGGCTCATTGTATTGCCTCTTCTAGCACATTTCATGAAATATATACTCGATTTTTTCTTAGAAAAGACCATAATCACACTCATAATTTATGTCAATATCAAAAGACACGTTTTGGTTTAGCAGGAACCTTGAATTTCCGCGATAAAAAGTATAGGTACCTATAGATAGATAGTTGCATTCTTTCTGAGAGCTGCAGTATTGCATCACGCCAAAAACGTGTTTTGGCAGATGACGTAAATTTTAACCTTCCCTTTTATAGTTACCTAGTTCTTCATCGAAACTCAATTTTGAGGCAAACAAGTAGGTTAGGTAGGTGCTTCTTAAAAATTCGTGAGGTATTGCGAGGGACATGGGAGAAACAAAGAAAAGGAATTTCATTTGTGTTGAGCATAGGTACTTATGTGAGCTTGTCAAATATATCATCACCTTTTTGACATACCTCGGTAAATAATGACTTGACTTGAACTCGAACCACCAACCTCCAGATCTGAAGTCCAACGCGTTAACCACTACACCAGGTTAGTCTGCGAGCTGCGAGGGTTGGTATGTGAGCTGCAACCCGTTTAACTGTAAGATCCTGAGTCAGAATTCATTTCACCTTTTTTGCTGGAAAGCTGGAATTCGGAATTCAAAATAGCTTCTCCGTTTTCCTGAAGCGTGAAGTAATTATAAATTAGCCAATATAGACTTTGTCATTGTTTCATGTCTTATCACAAAGACATGCATCAGGCTACGCTGATTGTAAAATTAAAAAAAACCACAAATCCTCTGGGTTACGCTGAAAATCTAGTGGTTAATTTTCAGACCTTGTTCAAACTTTGGGTGACGAGTTTCATCGCTTTTTTACATGGTTTTTTCACAATGGCTTTTTAGAAGTTTGTGAGAATTTGAAATTTACAATCATGAAGGTCTATCTGACTTTCGTAGCTTCATTTGTTTTTGCGTCCTACTCAGGAGCGAATAAAGTAGTTGTGCCTGTAGCTGTGCCCGTAAAAAGGTAAGAATATAAAGGTAAGAGCATAGGGAAAATGCATGTAAAAAGGTAAGAATATAAAGGTAAGAGCATAGGGGAAATGCATGTAAAAAGGTAAGAATATAAAGGTAAGAGCATAGGGAAAATGCATGTAAAAAGTGTAACAATAGCAATATAGGTACTGGGAATAGATATTCACAGCTTTTGAAGGAATTATTTTAGGGGCCTCCTATCTCATTTTCTTGTTCTTATTTTCTTCTTCTTCAAGTTGAGAAACTAACTTATTGTTTTGTACATAAAACATTAAAGTAAATAATTTTGGTTTGAATTTCATGAATTAAAGTTTGACCAAGTGATTCAGTGGCGTGGCGTCAACTTTTCGAGAGGTCATCGCTAAATATACTAAATATATATAAGTATGTACGTGTAGGTAATTTGTATAACTGTATACAAACATACTTTAATGGAGGAGTTGCGATTGGGAAAATATTTTTAATAAAAGGTCGATTCCTACGTAAAAAGTTGTGAAAAATCCAAATCTGAGGTTGAAAATTCAATTTTTAATTGCCGTTCTAATGAAAAAGTTCAAAAAGTTGTGACGTCAGATTTCACGTCAAAATGCGCAGAAACGCTTGCGCATAAACAAACGAAGCGGGAGTCATGAATTATTACGTCATCGTCTACGGGAGCGTATGCCGTGACATCAAACTTCACGATTTACCGGTATTTTTTAAATCGATTTATCTCGGTATCTAGAAGTCGTAGAGGAAAAAGAAAAATTCCGTTGGTCCTCATTTTTCCTGCTCTATGACTTTGAAACATCACCCAAGTAAGCGCAACTGATCTATTGAAACATGCACAGTCTTGCACACATGCTATGTAAACTTACTTACCATTTACTTTTAAATTTGAACTATTAAGTTTTTAAAATTCTGATGGATCTTCACAAAATTATCGAGTACCTATCACTTTTATCATTTATCAAATTATCACTTACTTAACCCATTGCGTACCGTGGGCATCATATATGATAGACACATAATGTCCTCTGGGTACCTGGGTATCACATTTGATAGGCAGAGCTACGTAACTTCCCAAGGCTGGGTAGCAGATATGATACCCTACACACAAAATCTAACGTGTTTCTTGGATTCCTCATATTCTCACCATTATGGCAATATGTCTGGTTTTAGCAGGACTCAAATAGCAACAGAGATATGGTTCTTTTTGTTAAACTATATTTTTTCTGTTATTGGAACCTATCTTATACACTATGAACATATAATTTAGGTATTCTATGCTTTTATTTTTTTTCCATCCTTTTATAAGCTTGCCACAAATGGTAGGGATACTTGTTTCAAGTCTAAATAGCACAAATGTATTGCAATTTTTGTTTTAGTAGGTACAATCATAATATACTTTTTATCTTTGGAACTAACAGAAAAATGAAAAGAAGAATGAATATTAGAAAAGTCAAAATGTTGGTTTATTGGAAATGAATGTAAGAGTTATAATATGAACATGGTTTCTTCTGAGAGTCCTTGTGCTCAGTTTTGACTATGCCCTTTTTCGCAGCTTGAGACCCAAAATAGACCAAAAATGAAAATTATTGCACCCATACTTCATGAGAACAACTAAATAAATGGGTTTCTCTTAGACCTTTTTGCTCAATGTTTTGAGCATTTTTTAACCTGAATTTTATAAACATAAAAACAACAACAGTTCTGTAGTTGAGGACAATCAACCCCTTCGGTTAGGTACTGCAAAACACCTACAACAACAACAACTGCTAAGCTGACCAAATATGCCTAGTGTAATCTGTGGAAACAGTCAAGACAAAGCTGAGGCTTCTTTGGGCACTTGTATGTGAACACAAAGTTGGGCTTCTTCTTAGCATCATTGCAGTGAACATTTTGCGCTCTGAGTTTTTGGTAGCAAAACCTGCACAGGGTCGTCTATTTTTTTTCTCCTGGGCGATTCTGTACTGTAGATGGTGTTGTCTATTTGATTGAGAACTTGAGGGTCTTCTTTCTGGTGGACATTTTGCAAAAAAGTCCGAAACCATCATTTCCCAGAAATTTTTCATTTGGTTTTTTTTATTTGTGGCCTTCGATACTCAATCCAGCTATTCACAACAGACATCCCCAGCAAAATCTCAAACGCCACTCGTCGATACCATTTCAGACCCTTTCTGATGGTTGAAGCATATGACGTCATTTGGTCACTCAGGTCATTGCCCCCCTTCCCTTATTGTATTCTAAAACTGCGAAAAGGTTTCAGTTGTGACCTTGATTATCTTATATGATAGACAAAAGTAACCAAAAATAAAAACATGATCACAGGGAACCGCGTCTATCACATAAGATAACCGGTTGGTTATCTTATATGATGGACAAAAGCAAACAAAAATAAACATGATCACAGGGAACCGTGTCTATCACATAAGATAACCGGTTGGTTATCATATGTGATAGACAAAAGCAAACAAAAATAAACATGATCACAGGGAACCGTGTCTATCACATAAGATAACCGGTTTGGTTATCATATGTGATAGACAAAAGCAAACAAAAATAAACATGATCACAGGGAACCGTGTCTATCACATAAGATAACCGGTTTGGTTATCATATGTGATAGACAAAAGCAAACAAAAATAAATTGTCTGGTGGGCATATAACAGGCAGGTTGAATGATTGAATTTTCATAGAGCAACAGGCGGCATTTCAGGCTGCCTGTTGCCTGTGATCTTTTTTCCGCCACACACGTTCAAGCTTCTTACTTGACAGGCCGCCTGTCAAGTATGCTTGAACGTGTGTGTGGGGGACATTAGATTTCATCTCCTGAAAAAATCATCAGGGTTTGATCGATAGGAACCAACTGATCTTCAGTCTCATATTGAAGAACACTTTGAGATTTTGTTGAGATCTGGATGTTAATACTTTGGTTTCAGAAAAGCTAGACTGTTGCGCCCAGGACTATGTGTCAGATTTGGACACCTGTTTACCGATCCCAATTCTGAAGGATCACTTCTACAACAACCATTCGGTCACCTGTATCAATATGGTGCGGGGTATGACCACAGATGATCTGGGATGTCCCCTCTCCCCTATACAACACGTAAGAATAAGGACCTATCTAACCTGCCTGAGTTTACTTACGTCCTTCTATTTCCGCTAGCGGCAAAAATATCCTTTGGCACTTTTGACCCCTTATTCAGGACTCTGTTCCCTATATCTTGGGCAAAAAAAAAAAAGAGTCTACGTTATTTTTCTCAGGCAAAAAGTCTTCGTTTCCTGGACTATAGGTAAAATTTGAACTAAGAAGAACAAGGAACATCAAGGCGTGAGTTAAAACAAGATTTTTAGGAGGTCTAGTCGAGAAAAAAAAAATAATAAAATAAAACAACTACTAATAAAATTCAAAGTACCTATATCTATGAGTAGGAACATTACCTAAAGAAAACTAGACACTATAGAAGAGGCCCAAAATCAGTCTCATCCTGGTATGTAGGAAACTTTTAGTAGCCTACCAAAAAGAAAAACACGGATATTGTTTAATGTCTCATAAGTAGCTTTTCATCTATGACGTTAGTAGCTACTTTGCTAATTATTACAGTCATAAAAAATAGAAATTAATAATGTTGTAGGTATCCACAAAAGAAACTTTAATCAGCAATGTTCGCTGTGGCGCTGGCGTAAAATATCTCTTTGCACCCTTTGTCAGTAACCTTCGCGCCATCAACTTTTTGACTTGGCGGAGCGAAGCGCTCCTTGGGTCCTTATTATTACATTTTTTTTTTTTTCAATTCATAACTTATTATTATGATTAATTTTTTAATGGCTTTATTTT
>NW_007378086.1:89486-95911 GCF_000475195.1 Diaphorina citri | reverse complement strand
AAAAAAAAAAAAAAAAAAAAAAAAAAACACATTGAAAAAGATTTACTTATTCAAATTTGAAAATCAAATTTCAGGTCATCGATTTGACTCACTTCCTTGACGTTTCGCCCGTCTATGGTTCCACCAGAAAGATCGCCGAAAAGTTGAGATTATTCAAAGGGGGCCTCCTGAAAGGCCAACATGTTGGTGGCAAGGAATACCCTCCTAACTACGGCCGGCCTAAGTCCAAGTGTGATATTCAGCCTGATGAACCGGCCGTGTGTTATTTCGCAGGTAAAATGTCTTGTGAGCGGTAGGCCGCGGGTTCGATTCCCGCCCGGGGCGAATTTTATCTTGAAGGGATAAGGTTCGTTCTCGAAACTGATGGGTTTCTCCTATCCTGTCTTCCTTCTTCCTTTCAATTCGGGACAATAAGACCCTAGAAGTTACAGTTTTTTTTCAAGAGGTTTGATAGAGGGAACTGTAACTGTTAAGGTCTTATCGTCCCGAAATCGAAGAGAGAAGGAACATCGGATAGGAGAAAGACAGCTGTTCCAAGAACGAACCCTATCTATTTAAGATAAAATCCGCCCCGGGCGGGAATCCAACCCGCGGCCTAGCGCTCACAAGGCAGGCGCGCTTCCAAGCTAACTAGGCTGGCAAAATGCATTTTGAAAACGGGAATTTAATGAAATATGCAGAGTAGCAACCTACTCGTAAGGTAAATACCTATTCCAATCCGTCATCGCTATGCATAGGTATCAAGAGAAAAAACATATAATTACGCGATCAAACTGCAGAGTAGCAACCTACTCGTAAGGTAAATACCTATTCCAATCCGTCATCGCTATGCATAGGTATCAAGAGAAAAAACATATAATTACTCGATCAAACTGGGGGGGCCCATGGCACTTTGTTAACTGTTTAACTAGAGTTCGTAATCAGGGTTAAAGTCATCACTCAATCACTCATTTCTCTAGGATTTTAATGACTTTACGAACTTTGTTAACTGTTTAACTAGAGTTCGTAATCAGGGTTAAAGTCATCACTCAATCACTCATTTCTCTAGGATTTTAATGACTTTACGCGTTTAGTACCTAAGGCTGAATGCATTTCTATTTATCTAGCAGAACAGGATATTTCTTTCTTCTTCTTCTTCGGACGGTTGTGGGTTAGTCGTCTATACACGAGCCACGTTTGTCTTTGCTTAACCTTAGGTCAACTGTTAAAGGCTAGATTTATTTTCAATAATGTGTTTTTTAGGCATTTTATTTGGACTTTTTTTTTCGAAGTGTGATCATCCCAGGTACGTCCGACAGAAGGCTGGAAAGCCCTTTTATTTATCCCATTTTTTGTGGAATCATTTCCATAAAGGACATCAAACTTGATGACTCTTTCCCGTTTATTTTACAGGAGACTCACGCGCCAATCAAAACAGTTTCCTCACGCCTCTCCAGGTTCTATTCCTGAGATTACACAACATCCTGGCTCGAGAATTCGCCAAGATCAATCACCACTGGGATGATGAACGTCTTTATCAGGAAGCCAGGAAAACGGTGATCGGAATTTATCAATGGATTACTTACGAGGAAATGCTGCCTGTTCTGATTGGTGAGATTGATAAGTCATTAGGTTAAACTTTGAAAAGGCGTCGTTTTTATTTAATTTTAAATAAAAATGTGAGTACAACAATGAGAACTTACCTTTTTGAATTTTTAAACACAAAGAAACGTACACAAACACAATAATTACACGTTTTGCTCTTAAGTGAACTTTAGTTCAATACCTGCTCTATTTCCTACACTTCATTTACCTTGTCCTCTATTATTAATTGACTAATTGACCACGGGAGGTTTTGGCCGAATCCGAATACAATTGTTGCAACGTAACCAATTCTGTATCCTGTGCTTACATAATTCTTGCCCCCATTTTTATTGTTGAAAGTGATATGGATGTCACCTTCTAAAATCAATTTAAGAACAATGGGTTGTCCTCCGCGCTTTGCATATTAATTATGTTATGTACATATAATTTTAATTAATAATGTTCTTGTACGAATTTACGAAGTACCTGTCTATAGCTTCCTAATTTATAATGTACCTATTATTATTATTATTATTATTATTATTATTATTATTATTATTATTATTATTATTATTATTATTATTATATTATTATTATTATTATTATATTATTATTATTATTCATTATATTTATTATTATTATTATCTATTATTATTATTATTATTATATTATTATTATTATTATTTTCTCTTAGATATTACTTATATGTTTGTTATATTATACCTACCCAACAAAGCAGTGCTTTATTAAAATGTTGAAATAAAGGGATTGTCTGTCCTAATACCCTACCTCGACAGTTTAAATCTCTTAGAAAAGCATATGTACTTCATCTTTTGCCGTCTTTCAAGGGGCAGGGTTCACGTCTTATAAGTCCTCTTCCATACAATCCGAATTTCTTTACAGGAAAAGACGTAGTAGCTGAACATGAGCTGAAAACCAACGCAAAAACAGATGCTTACAAGGATTACGTTAATCCAGGAACTCTCAACGAATTCCAGACAGCAGCGTACAGGACTTTGCATGGAATTATCCCTAAAGTTGTGTGGTAAGGAAATTTGGACGCTTTTTTTTTAGCTAAATCCTCTTGAGGGATGATTTTTTTTCGCCTCAAGTAAATTGGTAGGTATTGCACATTAGTCTTTCCCAAAGGGCTCTTGAATATTCCAATTTCGCTCGTAGTACCTACCTACATTTTTCGGCCGATCAATTTTATGACTAAGATAAAGAGTTCCTTTTCAAGTTAGCTCTGTTGTAGATCTATTAATTCAATCCATTCCAGGATGATAGCAAAGAGTGGCAAGGCAGCCCAAATTGACATGGTAACATGGATGCATAGACCCAGTATTGTTCAGGGATATTTGGACCACTTGCTAGAAGGACAACAGACACAGTTCATCCAGCCTTTCGAGGATTGGTGGGAAGACTTTAACGTGAGTTTCCAAGATAACATAAGATTCGATTTATTTGTAATATTTTATTATTACCTATTACCTACTATAACAAAAGGTTCTGTCTCAAAAATGGTTAGGTAATAGGTACACATGTTTAAAACAAATTGGTTGTGTGGAAAATGGTGAAAACGAGTTGAAAGGAGGTTAGAGGTATGAAAGTTGACTCGCCTAAATTGACAATGACGTTAATTTATCGTAATTTTTGACGAATTGGACAAACCTTTTGACCCCTACAGACATTCGAACGGATGACATTTTTTCCCCACAAAATTTTATTGATTTCCCATGCTTTCTTCTCACAGATCAACAATAAACTCAAAACCAACCACCCCCCATTCCAATATGACCCACATGGGGATGATTTGACAGCTATAGGTATTCAAAGACAGCGAGACTACGGTATGCCGGGTTACAACGAGTTCAGAAAATACGCTGGCCTCAAACCGGTGAAAAGTTTTGAAGAACTGAGTGATGTTATTGGGCCAGAGGTATGTATAATATGTAGTACTGAAAAGTCCTTTTTTACTCCAGAAACAGGAAATAATAATGTTGTCAAATTCTCTCTATCCTAAACCAGTAAGGTTCGTTCTACAGAAAGGCTGGACTTTTTTTTTGTCGTGACTCGAACGGTTTGTCCAATTTTGAGCCTTTACAGTCCCAGTCCCCTCTAGCAAACCTATCTCTCAAGTTTTTTCTGAGCCAAAAGTCGTTCCGGCAGTATAAACAGGGTATATTCTATTCTATTTTCAGAATATTCATCTGTTGAAGTTGGGCTACAAGCATGTGGATGACATTGACCTATTCGTCGGCGGATATTTGGAGAATCCTTTGCATGACAGTTTGTTTGGACCTACCTTTACTTACGTTATAGCTGATCAGTTTTACAGATGGAAATTCGGGGACAGATTTTGGTTCAGTGTTCTTGGCAAACCTTGGTCGTTTACAGAAGGTAACAATAATTATGTGGTCATTTACAAAAAGGTAACAATAATTGTTTGGTCATTTACAGAAGGTAACGGCTGGCTCGATCCCAGCCGAGGTATGGAATTTTATCCTCATTTATTTGAGAATTTGACCACATAATAATGGAGCTCCGTAGACTGAATCCAAGACGAGTATTGAGTTGCCTTCTGTGTTTTAATGCCCACTGCATTGGCCTCTTCTCACTTTTGATAGAGTAGGTACAAGTTTGTGCGACGTTCTTCCGGGGGGGGAGTTTTGGACACAGGAAATTTAAGTGACAATGGCGAGTCAAGTTGACTGGGTGTGAGCCGGGGACTTGACTCAAATAAATATTATTCAACACCGATTTTTTTTTTTTTTTTTAGCTAAATTCTCTTGAGGGATGATTTTTTTTCGTCTCAAGTAAATTGGTAGGTACTTAGGTAGGTATTGCACATTAGTCTTTCCCAAAGGGCTCTTGAATATTCCAATTTCACTCGTAGTACCTACCTACATTTTTCGGCCGATTAATTTTATGATTAAGATAAAGAGTTACTTTTCAAGTTAGCTCTGTCGATCTATTAATTCGATCCATTCCAGGATGATAGCAAAGAGTGGCAAGGCAGCCCAAATTGACATGGTAACGTGGATGCATAGACCCAGTATTGTTCAGGGGTATTTACTAGTATACATATTCAAAATGTGGTGTAAAACTCATGGCTTTGTCCAGACTCACACCCAGGTATTTGCATGTTGATACCTATTCTAAACTTTCAGATCCCATTTTTACGGATAGATTCAGGGACAGAATTTGGTTTCTAGCACTTTTAATCAACCTCTCCTCTTTCTTTGTATCGGTACCACTGATGCTCATTTCTCTGGAAATCTTCAAGGAACTCAATGGCCTCACAATTTCAGAATCAAAGTTTTCAGCCATTGTGGGCAATTAACAGTATTGAAAATCAGCTTAGATCAAAGTCTTCAAATTAAAAAACAGCAAAACGCTTTCTTTCAGAAAATAGAAAAAGAAACTATTAAAAAAAAGCAATAAGCAAAACACTTTCTTTAAGAAAATAGAAAATCTGGAAATTCTGAAAAACTGAAAAAAAATCCCTAAAAAAGTAAACAAACACAAAAAATCATCCGTTAGGACATCTTATGAGAGAATTTCCTATCATTAAATTAGTAGGGTGAATTGATGGGAGAAATGTCTTAACGGAGGTTGGTGAAATGCAATTTTCAACTTTAATTCCCCATCAGTGCTTAATGATTCAATTAAGGCTTGATTGAAGTTTGGTGAAATCGGCTATTATTCTTCTTATTTTTTTTTCTTGTTCTTCTTCTTGATGACGTAAATTTTAACCTTCCCTTTTATAGTTACCTAGTTCTTCATCGAAACTCAATTTTGAGGCAAACAAGTAGGTTAGGTAGGTACTTCTTAAAAATTCGTGAGGTATTGCGAGGGACATAGGAGAAATAAAGAAAAGGAATTTCATTTGTGTTGAGCATAGGTACTTATGTGAGCTTGTCAAATATATCATCACCTTTTTGATATACCTCGGTAAATGATGACTTGACTTGAACTCGAACCACCAACCTCCAGATCTGAAGTCCAAGTGCAACGCGTTAACCACTACACCAGGTTAGTCTGCGAGCTGCGAGGGTTGGTATGTGAGCTGCAACCCGTTTAACTGTATGATCCTGTGTCAGAATTCATTTCACCTTTTTTGCTGGAATTCAAAATTCAAAATAGCTTCTCCGTTTTCCTGAAGCGTGAAGTAATTATAAATTAGCCAATATAGAATTTGTCATTGTTTCATGTCTTATCACAAAGACATGCATCAGGCTACGCTGATTATAAAATTAAAAAAACCACAAATCCTCTGGGTTACGCTCAAAATCTAGTGGTTAATTTTCAGACCTTGTTCAAACTTTGGGTGACGAGTTTCATCGCTTATTTTAATTAATAATGTTCTTGTACGAATTTACGAAGTACCTGTCTATAGCTTCCTAATTTATAATGTACCTATTATTATTATTTTCTCTTAGATATTACTTCTATTACTTTCTTCTTTGTTATATTATACCTACCCAACAAAGCAGTGCTTTATTAAACTGTTGAAATAAATAAGGGATTTGTCTGTCCTACCCTACCTCGACAGTTTGAATCTCTTAGAAAAGCATATGTACTTCATCTTTTGCCGTCTTTCAAGGGGCAGGGTTCACGTCTTATAAGTCCTCTTCCACACAATCCGAATTTATTTACAGGAAAGGACGTAGTAGCTGAACATGAGCTGAAAACCAACGCGAAAACAGATGCTTACAAGGAGTACGTTAATCCAGGAACTCTCAACGAATTCCAGACAGCCGCATACAGGACTTTGCATGGAATTATCCCTAAAGTTGTGTGGTAAGGAAATTTGGACGCTTTTTTTTTTTTTTTTTTTTTTTTTTTTCTTAATTTTTTTT
>NW_007378086.1:48255-88977 GCF_000475195.1 Diaphorina citri | reverse complement strand
TTGCTCCCTCATAAATTTTTTAAAAGTGGGTTTTTTTTTTTTTTTTTTTTTTTTTTTTTTTAATGTAATGCGCGGAATTAGAATCACTCACAGCAAAAATCCATGGTAACTTTAAATCACAGCAAAAAAGCCAAGGTGACAATCAATCACAGCAAAGAAGCGAATCATACAATGTCGCTCGATGGCAAAGTAGCTTCAATAGATGATTATTTGATTACCCTATTTCAAAGTTTTGAGCTGTGTCCATACTGCTTCGACAACATGGATTTACCTCGTCGATCGACGGCCGTCAACTATGTGTGGACGCAGCTTAATGCCCGCGGACAAATTTAGAAATTGAACTTAAAAAATCAAGTAGGTACATATGTAATATCTGTTTGAATAATTTTAGACTACGCTAATTGCTTCATAGCTAAATCCAAGGGTTAACCCATAGGCTTCTTCATTTTACATGGGGGTTTTTTTTTTCTCATTTATTCACTTATTCAATTGAATACGTAAGTTTACTTTACTTTTCCTTTGTTTTGTTGTAGAATTGTAGATTATTCATCTGGATGATAAGTAGGAACATTATAGAATTCATTAAACTAATTATTCAAGTATCTAGACGAGATAAGTTCATTATGATTTCACAGTGAAATACACAATTTTCAAATGTATCTCTACTAGCAGAGTCGTAGACAACAATAGAAAGTAATAATTGTGGGTGCAAATTTAGGTATCTATTATGTCAGACGATGCATTAATAAGGGTCACCTAGGTCTAGACAAAACGAGGAAAATAGTGAGAAAATTGGTGTGAATATGTTTGTCTATGTGTTTGTTTTTCCATTTATTATCGTGCCTGTGCTGTCTGGTGGGCATATAACAGGCAGGTTGAATGATTGAATTTTCATAGAGCAACAGGCGGCATTTCAGGCTGCCTGTTGCCTGTGATCCGCCACACACGTTCAAGCATACTTGACAGGCCGCCTGTCAAGTATGCTTGAACGTGTGTGTAACGGGCATTAGATTTCATCTCCTGGAAAAATCATCAGGGTTTGATTGATAGGAACCAACTGATCTTCAGTCTCATATTGAAGAACACTGAGATTCTGTTGAGATCTGGATGTTAAAACTTTGATTTCAGAAAAGCTAGACTGTTGCGCCCAGGACTATGTGTCAGATTTGGACACCTGTTTACCGATCCCAATTCTGAAGGATCACTTCTACAACAACCATTCGGTCACCTGTATCAATATGGTGCGGGGTATGACCACAAATGATCTGGGATGTCCCCTCTCCCCTATACAACACGTAAGAATAAGGACCTATCTAACCTACCTGAGTTTACTCACGTCCTTCTATTTCCGCTAGCGGCAAAAATATCCTTTGGGACTTTTGACCCCGGAGAAATGGGCCTCTCTAAGATTTTAGTTTCTTTTAATCTTCAAAGTGTAGAACAATAGTTAAGCGATGCAAAATTTTACTGTTGATTTAATTTGATAGTTTATAAATAAAAGCGATTTACGTATAACAGCAATGATTAAACTTTGTGGTTTTTTTTTCGATGGTCCAAGTTTTTTCGGTTCGTTGCGTTGTTTGGATTTCGAGGTGCTCTCAATCCCGTGAAGAATATTGAGTAGCTGCTTTAATCGAGTAGTGACCAGTGACAGCATTACGAGAGTAAAAAGGGCATAGCTTGATAAAGATGAAAATGCCCTATATCTTTGATGTACAATTATGTACCGTTAAAAAATCTTATCATATCTTACGAGATTTTGACGTTCGCGCACCTCCCGCCACGCTTGATTGGCATAAGAAATTTGATGTTCACAAATGCGTTTTTCATTTCAGAACAATACCATGAAATTTTAAAGACAACTACTGGTTGGCTATTCTGTGAAGCAGGTGATAACTTCGAATGGGTTCATAAGAATAACATCAACAACAAAATACTTGGGTAAGACAATAAGTCTTTTTTACTTTCTATTTTCCATCAATTCAATTCAAGATTAGGTTCGTTCTCGGAACGGCTGGTTTTCTCCTACCCTTCCTCTCCTTGTCTCTTCAATTTCGGGACGATAAGATCTCAGTAACTACAATCCCCTCTAATGAAACCTCTTGGAAAAGCTTTTTTACTTTCTATTTTCCATCAATTCAATTCAAGATTAGGTTCGTTCTCGGAACGGCTGGTTTTCTCCTACCCTTCCTCTCCTTGACTCTTCAATTTCGCGACGATAAGATCTCAGTAACTACAATCCCCTCTAATGAAACCTCTTGGAAAAAAAAAAAACATAATCCTTAGCTAATTATTTCTGAATGATTCTTTACTTTTCAGAAATCAGCTCCTCACGCCTTGCCATATGCTGCCAAAGTTCGACTACTCGAAATGGGCAGATCCCAAGGGCCCTTACTATGACAAGGCGCCCAAAGTCGGGCCCCCCCTATTTGGCTGAACCTGGTAAATTCGGTATTTGATTATCATTATTGATTTTAACTATTTGGTTGGATATAAATAATTGAAAACATGCATAACAAAGTTTTCAATTTTTTCGATATTGAACACAAACTAAAATTTGGATTGGATGGATTGACACTTTTCCTTGGGGGGCGAAAAGCAATAAGAAAATAACAAAGAACGTAGGTTTTTATCTAAGTATGTTTTTCTTCAGTTCATTATATATTTTAAAAAGTATTTGTACTTATATAAATATATACAGGTATATAACAAATATGGCAGTGGCGCACTTAGATATAAAGTTAGGGGGTTGAGAGAACTACGTAGAATAACGCCCTGAAATATATTTTTAGAGCCTTTTTGTGGGCTCTTTTGAGATTTTTCCTCTGAAATTTGTTGGAGAAATGGGCCTCTCTAAGATTTTAGTTTCTTTTAATCTTCAAAGTGTAGAACAATAGTTAAGCGATGCAAAATTTTACTGTTGATGTAATTTGATAGTTTATAAATAAAAGCGATTTACGTATAACAGCAATGATTAAACTTTGTGTTTTTTTTTCGATATATATATTTTTATTTTCTTTCAGAACTACCCCCCAAATAAGCACGCCTCTGTATGGAAGAATATTTGGGTATATCATATTTGCTAAACTCTCTAACTATGACACATTTTATCTTAGGACAGGGAAGTGTTAAGGCACGTAAATAAGAAATTGATTCAAGGCTATAAAGTACTTGACTTTAAGTACAAATCTGAGTACAAATCTTACCGATAAAGAAAATAAACAAAGTTTAAAAAAAAAAGTAAAGACTTGATTTTCGGAAATCATGACTGCAATCATGTCTTGTACAAAAAATATTTCGTAAAAAATTACATCTAATTTAACAACTATAATTCATTAGTAAGAGGTATTCACAAAACTACTAAGGATAGAGAAAAGTACCTACACACTGTGAGACTAAATTTGTGTGAAGTGCAGGGAATTTGTAGTAAGAGACTAAAAATAGATTTCAAAAACACAAAGTAACACTTGAATCTAAGGAATTAATGGAATTAAAGTTGCTTGATAAACATTGAACCAACCCCAAAGGTCTAAAATCTACTTCGGTGGAGGGGTTGTATAAACTCAAGTTAGTTCAAACTCTCAAGTGACTGTGGCCGGAGTGAAAAAGAAACACTTCAGCACAAAACCTACAGTCTCTACGATGTTGCCAAGTTAACCCAACCCCAAAGGTCTAAAATCTACTTCGGTGGAGGGGTTGTATAAACTCAAGTTAGTTCAAACTCTCAAGTGACTGTGGCCGGAGTGTAAAGTCTAAAAAGAAACACTTCAGCACAAAACCTACAGTCTCTACGATGTTGCCAAGTTAATATAAAAACAAATTCTTACAGGATATCAAAGTAACATCAAACCTACGAAAAATAAATCTTATCAAAAAAGGGTAAAAAAATAAAAAAAATGTTACTACAAAATCCAAATAATAAAATCGGATACATTCTAGTTTTACCTTTTAAGAAAACATGATACAAAATAAAATTGGAGATCTGTCAAAATAGAGAAAACTATTCGAGATTCATTAAAGCTCTTATGAAAAGAAATCTGTCCAAATTTAGAGATGGAAAGCTGCCCGAATTTGTTCATTGAGTATGTATTAAAATAAATTCACAGGTTCTTGGAACCAAAATAATAAAATAAATGAAACATAACCATATTCCAATGGAGAGAGGATATGTTGCAAAACATACTTGCTAGTAAAAAGCTGATTATTATAACTATTATTATTGTCTATTATATACCTTTTGTAAGGAAATAAAATTTGTTTAATAATTTTCTTAAAAATATTCGAGTTCATAAGTTTCCATTTCATGACGGAATAGAGTAATATGTCGACAGCAAAAAAGTGGGAGGAAAAAAGGATACCTTTTATATAATATGTTGCAAAACATACTTGCTAGTAAAAAGCTGATTATTATAACTATTATTATTGTCTATTATATACCTTTTGTAAGGAAATAAAAATTGTTTAATAATTTTCTTAAAAATATTCGAGTTCATAAGTTTCCATTTCATGACGGAATAGAGTAATATGGCGACAGCAAAAAAGTGGGAGGAAAAAAGAATACCTTTTATATATAAAAAAAACCTCCTTTAACTGTCGCATAACGTTACGAACTAAAAACCATTTCTGGCGATCAATATGTTCTAGATATGCTTTATTATGAGATTATATGAGTATAATATATATCAAAGTATATAAAATGGACGGCGCATAATTTAGCTTTAAGTCTATTATGTTACATCGAATAAAATATGCATTTAAACCAAAAAGTGTCTTAAATCAAATATAATACAAAGGTAAGCCTTACTGGCTTAGTAACTTTTGAACACCAAAAAGAAAACCCTCAACTGGCATCACGTTTCCAAAAGACCATAAGTTTTTCTCAAAATTCTCTGATACAATAGCTTCTAATTTCGCCCAAAATTCTAATAATTTTAATCTAAACAAATACGGCATATATGGCACTTCAAATATGAGTTCCTCTCAGGTTCAGTTAATATGTAGAGCATATTTTCAGGGGGAAAAAAAAAAATCGCTTTTTAAAACTAAATAATGGTCCTACAAGTTCTTAGGTTCAAAAGTTACTGATTTCTGGACATGAACGAATGCAAAGTATAAAAAAATAACTACTCTACCAAAATAAATACTTGGAGTCTACCAAAAAAAGAAAATCTTGAAGTAATTTCAAAACCATACAACATTCACAATCCGTGAAATGTTTTTGGGACTGAATTTAGTCAAATAAAATTATTTTGATCATAGAAAAATATACAATTTAAATGAATTTCAAAAGATTTGATCACGAGATATAACCAAACAAAAGGATATCTTTACAAAACAAAATGAGAGTTAACTTATTTTAAAGATATGCATTTAAACCAAAAAGTGTCTTAAATCAAATATAATACAAAGGTAAGCCTTACTGGCTTAGTAACTTTTGAACACCAAAAAGAAGACCCTCAACTGGCATCACGTTTCCAAAAGAGTAGATCCGTACACGTAGTACCGATCTACATCGTACGGAATAATCGGGGTCTCGGTAACATTGACGTGCAGATATTGGAACACGTATGCCCTGTTACTCAGATCCAGAAGAATAGACTGGTGACGATGCTGAGGTAAACCATCCGCCTGAAAGTAGAATAGAAAATAACGTGTTAATCCTGACAGAATAAAAGCCCGTTCCCAGTTGTCGTGAGTTTCGTCATTGTCATTGTAAATTGTGTCATTATTTGTAAATTGTATATAATGTGTATTAACAATACAATAAAAATTGAATTGAATTGAATGATTTTTTTTCCGAACGACAAAAACTGTCCTGTATGCAATTGTCATTTAAAAATGAGAGTGTTCCCATCATATGCACAAGACACGATTTTTTTCCGAACGACAAGTGGGAACAGGGTTTTAGGCTGAAAAGTTCATTTACTCTTGGACTTCCTATTTAAGGATTCCCTACTTTTTTTACTTTCCTTTATCTGGCTTTAGACTTCGATACTTAAGGATAGAACACAGTTTAAATCTCTTAGAAAAGCATATGTACTTCATCTTTTGCCGTCTTTCAAGGGGCAGGGTTCACGTCTTATAAGTCCTCTTCCATACAATCCGAATTTCTTTACAGGAAAAGACGTAGTAGCTGAACATGAGCTGAAAACCAACGCAAAAACAGATGCTTACAAGGATTACGTTAATCCAGGAACTCTCAACGAATTCCAGACAGCAGCGTACAGGACTTTGCATGGAATTATCCCTAAAGTTGTGTGGTAAGGAAATTTGGACGCTTTTTTTTTAGCTAAATCCTCTTGAGGGATGATTTTTTTTCGCCTCAAGTAAATTGGTAGGTATTGCACATTAGTCTTTCCCAAAGGGCTCTTGAATATTCCAATTTCGCTCGTAGTACCTACCTACATTTTTCGGCCGATCAATTTTATGACTAAGATAAAGAGTTCCTTTTCAAGTTAGCTCTGTTGTAGATCTATTAATTCAATCCATTCCAGGATGATAGCAAAGAGTGGCAAGGCAGCCCAAATTGACATGGTAACATGGATGCATAGACCCAGTATTGTTCAGGGATATTTGGACCACTTGCTAGAAGGACAACAGACACAGTTCATCCAGCCTTTCGAGGATTGGTGGGAAGACTTTAACGTGAGTTTCCAAGATAACATAAGATTCGATTTATTTGTAATATTTTATTATTACCTATTACCTACTATAACAAAAGGTTCTGTCTCAAAAATGGTTAGGTAATAGGTACACATGTTTAAAACAAATTGGTTGTGTGGAAAATGGTGAAAACGAGTTGAAAGGAGGTTAGAGGTATGAAAGTTGACTCGCCTAAATTGACAATGACGTTAATTTATCGTAATTTTTGACGAATTGGACAAACCTTTTGACCCCTACAGACATTCGAACGGATGACATTTTTTCCCCACAAAATTTTATTGATTTCCCATGCTTTCTTCTCACAGATCAACAATAAACTCAAAACCAACCACCCCCCATTCCAATATGACCCACATGGGGATGATTTGACAGCTATAGGTATTCAAAGACAGCGAGACTACGGTATGCCGGGTTACAACGAGTTCAGAAAATACAGATAAGATTTCAATTATTTGTAATATTTTATTATTATTACTATAACAAAAGGTTCTGTCTCAAAAATGGTTAGGTACACATGTTTAAAACAAATTGGTTGTGTGGAAATTGGTGAAAACGAGTTGAAAGGACGTTAGAGTTATGAAAGTTGACTCGCCTAAATTGACAACGACGTTAATTTATATCGTAATTTTTGACGAATTGGACAGACCTTTTGACCCCTACAGACATTCGAACGGATGACATTTTTTCCCCACAAAATTTTATTGATTTCCCATGCTTTCTTCTCACAGATCAACAATAAACTCAAAACCAACCACCCCCCATTCCAATATGACCCACATGGGGATGATTTGACCGCAATAGGTATTCAGAGACAGCGAGACTACGGTATGCCGGGTTACAACGAGTTCAGAAAATATGCTGGCCTCAAACCGGTGAAAAGTTTTGAAGAACTGAGTGATGTTATTGGGCCAGAGGTATGTATAATATGTAGTACTGAAAAGTCCTTTTTTACTCCAGAAACAGGAAATAATAATGTTGTCAAATTCTCTCTATCCTAAACCAGTAAGGTTCGTTCTACAGAAAGGCTGGACTTTTTTTTTGTCGTGACTCGAACGGTTTGTCCAATTTTGAGCCTTTACAGTCCCCTCTAGCAAACCTATCTCTCAAGTTTTTTCTGAGCCAAAAGTCGTTCCGGCAGTATAAACAGGGTACCTACCTATATTCTATTCTATTTTCAGAATATTCATCTGTTGAAGTTGGGCTACAAGCATGTAGATGACATTGACCTATTCGTCGGCGGATACTTGGAGAATCCTTTGCATGACAGTTTGTTTGGACCTACCTTTACTTACGTCATAGCTGATCAGTTTTACAGATGGAAATTCGGGGACAGATTTTGGTTCAGTGTTCTTGGCAAACCTTGGTCGTTTACAGAAGGTAACAATAATTATGTGGTCATTTATTACAATGCAGACCTAGGTATGTAATAAATATGGGTGACTTTTAAGAGAAATTTTACGTGAGATGATTCTATTTACATATTCATAGGAATTATTAAAATTTCATAAAGGTTTCACCTAATGAAAATTTCATCAAGGTTTCCTCAAAATGAAATTTTCATCAAATGCAATGTTGCAACGTTTGAGTATTATTTCGCGCATCTCTCTTTTGAAATTCAAATCACTATCAAGGAAGACATGACTGGCTTTATTCACATTGTTCACAAATCACAGCAAATTGTAACCTTGTAATTTCTGAACAAACACAACGCTGAGTACAAAAAAAGACAAAAAGAACACAGGGGGACAGGAGAGGGCTACCGCCAAGTTGTAGATAGGACAGTAGGGGCACTGACTGCTTCCACACACTTCACAAATGTTGAGCAGATAGGTTGGTAGAGCGTCGAAGATGGTTTCGTTGAATCTCTCTGTGAAAAGAAAACGATTCGCATTAAGAAAGCGTGAATTGAGGAATAGATAGTGGCTCAAAGTAAATGGGCAATATAGGCATACATACAAAAAGATTTCTAAAGTTGAATCAAAGTATGTAAAAGTTGTTGTTTTCAAATGCTCGAAGTTGCATCCCAATACTTTGCTACCAAGTTGTCGTTATTTGAAAGATCCGGAAATATTAAATAAGTATGTGAAAAGTAATTTAAATTGTGTTAAACGTGAACTTTTGCCACAAATTTCGTCCTCGATAAATACGCAGAGCTAATATATTAACTTTAGAATTGATCAGCCAGCCAACCTCTACATTCGAAGTCCATCGCTCTAACCACTACTCACTACACTAGTGTAAATATGTTGTTTACTAATGCAAAAGAATTTTAATAACAAACAAGGTTAAAAAAAAAAAAATAATAAAAAAAAATAACAACAACAACAAGAACTTGAACAATATCTCACCAGGGGCGTAGTAGTCGTACACTCGGATGGGCAAATATCTCGACATGTTAGCCACTGGGAACCACCGCTCTATGGTGAAATTAATACACGTTTCCGTATCATCCAGGTAGTCGAAATAGAACAGGACCTTCTGTTCTTGGAACCGGGCGCGCTGTAGATTGGGAACGTTTCGGGTGCGGATATAAGCGTCCAGTTTTTGCTGTTGAATAATGTAACCCGTGGGGATGGCAACATCAAGCACTGCCATACCGGAACGAGCGGACTCGTTCTGGTAAATCCATCTGGAAACAGGAGGAATAATGTGTGAACATGGTAAATAATAACAGCTATGGGAGTACTAACATAAAGAACAATAAAAAATAATTTAAAATATGTGTGAAAATCCATCTGGATAGGGAAAAATTATTCCGGGTAAATCATTAACAGGTGTCACACCCCAAACGCTAGGTCAAAATCTAGTCTTATTCTATTAATCCTGAGATTGGTTTATAGTCCTCCACTCTATTCTGTTCAATGACTTTTCCTTCATTTGTTCAATGATTGAAATCTAACTAAAGTAATCGCATTTTGCCCTGCTTTTTCCATCGGGTAAAGAGTAAAAGAGACAATAAAATAATAAGAGTCCTTACCTTTGACAAGAGTGATAGGTGATATGAGACTGATTCCTGCCGTGGAAGTTAGCTCTCGTGTTCAGGGCAAAGGCAGGTACAGGAGGTTGAGTCTGGAACTTGGCAATGTCCACATTATAATCCACCGACATCTGCAGGATGGCATACCCAGCGCCCGAGGCCTGTACCTTCACTGTACCCCATGCCTGGGGGATCTCTATGCGTTGGAGCTGCGCTAGGTTGTTGTTCTTAACGTGGAGGTATTTGACTTGGCCTGGTAGCGCGGTGGCTTCTATGGACACGGTAAGGTAGGAGACATCTCGGAGGCGATGCCTGTTTGTGTATTCTATAAGCGCTTTCATAGCCATGGCAGTGTCCTGAGTAGACGCCCAACCTCCGTCTGTTAATCTCTGCGAGTTCAACCACTTGACAATAGGATCGGTCAGTAGCTCCTGTCTGGACACATAGACTAGCAATGCGTACGCTGTGGTCTCAATGTTGATAGCGTCGTATTTGTACGGTAACCGGGGGAGAAGGAAGGGCTTCTGATTCTCAATTTTCGAAGGCGGCGCGGGGACAGGCTCTTTACCCCAGTAAGTTAGACCTCCCTCACTCCTCGCGTGTTGGGTGAGGATACCAAATGCGGCCTCGGCAATAGTAGCCTTACTCAGTCGGAGGGCGTAGGCTACAATGGCCACTTCGTAGGGATCACCGAAATCTTTCAACAGACGAAGATTACGCTCTAACCATTTGATTGCTTTGCTTTGTGCTAGAGAAACACGAGCTCCAAGACCCTGGAAACATATAGGAAGTGAATTAAATAATAGATCTGAAGGCAACAATAGAATGTTCCTACGAGTAGTATTGAAATCGGCATTCTGGGAATCCTGAACAACTAGTTAACTAACCTTTTCAATATTACGAGTATCATATCTGCAATCATATTATTTATTATTCAAGTACTTATTTATTTATAGCTATTGATACAATTTCAGTTTTTAATCAACCATGATTTTATTACTTGAATTCGATCTTTTCCAGAGTACAATTTTCTTTACAATTAAACAAAAGATATTGGTTTTCAAATACTTGATTGAAGATTTGGTAACTTTGAGAAGGTCCATTCGAATTATTGGGGATATAATTGAATCTCATACTTACACCAGTCAGATCCTTGACCGTATCCAACGTAATGAGAACATGCGCCGTGAGTGAAATGTTTCTAAACTTGACATCATCGTTAGGCCAATTGAGAGAGCTGTTGACTTTCCTGTCCACCAACCATGTGGTCTCGTAGAAGCTGCCGTCTGGAGTTTGGTGGTCCAGGACCCAGGAGACTGCTTGTGTGATTACCTGAGAATCGAATAATTAAAATTAGAATTGCCTGATTTATACTGCTAGAACTTGTGCCATGGATCCTGAATATCAGGACACAAGTCCCAGCACATAAGTATCTCCAGAATGGGGGTATATGTTCACGTGGTTTCAAATGGTATATGCTGACATTTTTTGGTTTCAAAATCGACTAGAGAAACTGGTACTTACACAGTACCTAAATGTCAAAATGCATCACTTTACTCAGTAATTAGGTATAATGTAACAAGTTATTATATTGGTCGGGTTTGTGGCTGGGACCACAATCCGAGGCTAAATTTTAATCCAATGTTCAAAATCAATCAGATTGCTTAAATAAGTTGAAATTAAATTAAGTTTAAACCAAGACTGTTGTCTGGGTTGAGAGGACACGGAATAAATCCCTATAGGAATAGTCATTAACAATAATGGATCAGAATACTCCCATCAATAAAATTCCGCCTTTACCCTTGTGAAAGCTTCAACTTTGCAGGCCAACAGAAATGAAAACTTAGGTTCAAAAGTTACTGATTTCTGGACATGAACGAATGCAAAGTATAAAAAAATAACTACTCTACCAAAATAAATACTTGGAGTCTACCAAAAAAAGAAAATCTTGAAGTAATTTCAAAACCATACAACATTCACAATCCGTGAAATGTTTTTGGGACTGAATTTAGTCAAATAAAATTATTTTGATCATAGAAAAATATACAATTTAAATGAATTTCAAAAGATTTGATCACGAGATATAACCAAACAAAAGGATATCTTTACAAAACAAAATGAGAGTTAACTTATTTTAAAGAGATAAGTTTGAGATATTTTTTCAATATTTTCACCTTTTCTATAGAACTATTCTCATTATTTATATTATTCTTATTATTATTATTATTATTATTATTATTATTTTTTTTTTTTTTACTACAGGGAACTTTTTTCCCTTTGTTTAAATCAATTTTCTACACTAGGTATATATCAGATCTGGTTTCAATTTTTTTATCGGAGAGAATCGCTTTCAGTACGGACCGCATTTCTCTCTGGCAAGTGAGATTCTTAATATGATTCAATTATTGTACAAACACATGTCAACAATAAATTTTCCAAGTAAATTCAATTGTATGCTAAATACTATCCATTTAAGATATTTTGTAGTTTTTTTTTCAATTTAAATTCTTCATTTGTAACATGAAAAGTAAACTTTCCCAAGTCATATGAATTTTATTTTAAATAGGTTTACATAACACGTGCAATACTTTATTACAATGCAGACCTAGGTATGTAATAAATATGGGTGACTTTTAAGAGAAATTTTACGTGAGATGATTCTATTTACATATTCATAGGTATTATTAAAATTTCATCAAGGTTTCACCTAATGAAAATTTCATCAAGGTTTCGTCAAAATGAAATTTTCATCAAATGCAATGTTGCAACGTTTGAGTATTATTTCGCGCATCTCTCTTTTAAAAAAAAAAAAAAAAAAAAAAAAACTAGCAGTGCAAGAACTTACAATGATATGTAATTTCCTGGTCACAGTATCCCGGCCTATAAGCGAAGAGGCAGTCACGGTAACATCAATGTCTCCCAAATGTACAGGCACAATAGGCAAGAATACCACAGTAGCATCTTGAGCGTTGATATAGATGAAGAATTGATGCTAGATCCGTACACGTAGTACCGATCTACATCGTACGGAATAATCGGGGTCTCGGTAACATTGACGTGCAGATATTGGAACACGTATGCTCTGTTACTCAGATCCAGAAGAATAGACTGGTGACGATGCTGAGGTAAACCATCCGCCTGGAAGAAAATATACCTTGTTAGTCGTGAACGAAATATGAGTACAAACCAGAAGGATCAAGACCACAAGGAAGACCAAGAATGAGATACAGTGACAAGATAAGAAAGGATATCGAGGATAGAGGAGTGAATTGGATGGCTGTGGAGAATAACGAGAAATACAGGGATAGAATATGGTGGAGAGGTTACATACATCGACCGCAGACTAAACGGAACGATTTCAATTATGCATGTAATCCTGACAGAATAAGACTGAAAAGTCCGAGGTCTTATATGTACAAATAGGAATTGATCAATTCCCTTCAAATGATACTTCCAAATTTCCAGCAGTATAAACTAGGTATACAGTCAATTAGACTCGACTTACAATGATATGCAATTTCCTGGTCACAGTATCCCGGCCTATAAGAGAAGAGGCAGTCACGGTAACATCAATGTCTCCCAAATGTACAGGCACAATAGGCAAGAACACCACAGTAGCATCTTGAGCGTTGATATAAATGAAGAATTGATGTTCGCCAAATGAAGTACGGGGATTGTAGGAACGAACCTGGAAATTAGAAACACATTTTGTTTAGTTCCTGCCTTGGTGTAGTGGTCAAGACGCTTGCCTGGTAATCAGGAGAGCTTGGGTTCAATCCCAGCCGAAGCGAGGTATGGAATTTTATCCTCAACATTGTTAGAGAATTCGACAGTAAATAAATAATTGATAATGGTAGTAGCCTACTGCTGGGTTAAACACACTCTTTAGTACTATTCGAGCAGTATAAATAAGTATTAAGCACTCAGAGTAGAGACCCCAAACCCAAGGATCGAAAGGCAATGAAGTTTTAACCTCATATACCAAACGTCATCAAAATCAGACCAGTCAATCCCGAATTATAGCGGATCAAACACTCAAACATCTAAACCAAATGCAAAACTGTCGAATTAAAACATAGACCTTACTATCGTTCGGTCAACTAGGCTAAATTTTATGACTCCAGTTAGACTCGAACCACCAACTTTCAGATCCCGAGTCCACCGTTCTAACACTAACAAGAATTTAACAGGTCAGTTAGGATTCCATTTGTGACAAGCATTTATGTCACAAATGTCGTTCCCTGCTAAATTTTATGACTTGATATGGACTCGAACCACCAACTTCCAGATCCCGAGTCCACCGTTCTAACACTAACAAGAATTTAACAGGTCAGTAAGGATTCCATTTGTGACAAGCATTTATGTCACAAATGTCGTTCCCTGCTAAATTTTATGACTTGATATGGACTCGAACCACCAACCTCCAGAGTCCACCGTGCTAACACTAATAATAATTTAAATAATAATTTAACACTTACAATTCCATTCTGCTCAACATGAACGAACTTATAGTGATTTCTTGACCCCGCCGGGAATCGAACCCGGGTCTCCCGCGTGCAAGGCGAGCGCAGTGACCACTACGCCATGGGAGCTGACGTTTAAAGTGATAAATAAATGAGGATAAAATTATATGCCTTGGCTGGGATTGAATCCACGATTCCACGCCCTTCCATTTTCAAGGCGAGCTCTTTGACCACTACACCACCAAGGTTATACTTACTGCCTCGGTGGTGTAGTGGTCAAGACGCTCGCCTGGTAAACAGGAGGGCGTGGGTTCAATCTCAGCCAAGGTATGTAATTTTGTCCTCAATATAATTTCAAAGTATGACCACTGTAATAGTAGTAGCCTACTGCTGGAGTAAAGGGAATTTTCAGTCCTATGCGAGCAGTATAAATAAGTACTATTACTTACGTTGTTTCGCGAGATCCCATTGACAGGGAACGTCAGACTGTCAGCAATGACATCCCCATTTCTGCCTACGTTATACACGACAATGGTGGCTGAAGGCGCCATTTCTGCTGACAGGGACACGGCAAATGATCGAATGGTGCTTTGCATGTTTTCCTGGCCCGCGAGCAGAATTATGCCTGGAATATTGAAAAGGAAGGGGGAATAATGCAACATAGAATAGTTGTATCCCTTTTAGGTTAACATAACCTGTAGAGAAATTAGTACATTTTAAGAGTTTTTCAGGTTTATTAAAACTTCTTGACCAGTAAAACAAAGTTCATGAATTCCGTAAGTATTTTTCTGTAACTCAATTTTTACGCATCATCTTCTTCTTTTCCCGATTCATGAATAAAATTGGAGCAACATACGAGTATTACCCACAAATCAAGTAAAATAATAATATTAAAATAATTAATAAGAATATATTAAAAAGTTAGAACTTTCAAGGGTATACACAACACTTGGTAAAACAAATCAAAATCAATAGGGGAAATCAATAGGCGATCTGTTTTCAGTTTTTCCCTTGAAAAGGTTAGTTAACTAGTTGTTCAGGATTCCCAGAATGCCGATTTCAATACTACTCGTAGGAACATTCTATTGTTGCCTTCAGATTTATTATTTAATTCACTTCCTATATGTTTCCAGGGTCTTGGAGCTCGTGTCTCTCTAGCGCAAAGCAAAGCAATCAAATGGTTAGAGCGTAATCTTCGTCTGTTGAAAGATTTCGGTGATCCCTACGAAGTGGCCATTGTAGCCTACGCCCTCCGACTGAGTAAGGCTACTATTGCCGAGGCCGCATTTGGTATCCTCACCCAACACGCGAGGAGTGAGGGAGGTCTAACTTACTGGGGTAAAGAGCCTGTCCCCGCGCCGCCTTCGAAAATTGAGAATCAGAAGCCCTTCCTTCTCCCCCGGTTACCGTACAAATACGACGCTATCAACATTGAGACCACAGCGTACGCATTGCTAGTCTATGTGTCCAGACAGGAGCTACTGACCGATCCTATTGTCAAGTGGTTGAACTCGCAGAGATTAACAGACGGAGGTTGGGCGTCTACTCAGGACACTGCCATGGCTATGAAAGCGCTTATAGAATACACAAACAGGCATCGCCTCCGAGATGTCTCCTACCTTACCGTGTCCATAGAAGCCACCGCGCTACCAGGCCAAGTCAAATACCTCCACGTTAAGAACAACAACCTAGCGCAGCTCCAACGCATAGAGATCCCCCAGGCATGGGGTACAGTGAAGGTACAGGCCTCGGGCGCTGGGTATGCCATCCTGCAGATGTCGGTGGATTATAATGTGGACATTGCCAAGTTCCAGACTCAACCTCCTGTACCTGCCTTTGCCCTGAACACGAGAGCTAACTTCCACGGCAGGAATCAGTCTCATATCACCTATCACTCTTGTCAAAGGTAAGGACTCTTATTATTTTATTGTCTCTTTTACTCTTTACCCGATGGAAAAAGCAGGGCAAAATGCGATTACTTTAGTTAGATTTCAATCATTGAACAAATGAAGGAAAAGTCATTGAACAGAATAGAGTGGAGGACTATAAACCAATCTCAGGATTAATAGAATAAGACTAGATTTTGACCTAGCGTTTGGGGTGTGACACCTGTTAATGATTTACCCGGAATAATTTTTCCCTATCCAGATGGATTTTCACACATATTTTAAATTATTTTTTATTGTTCTTTATGTTAGTACTCCCATAGCTGTTATTATTTACCATGTTCACACATTATTCCTCCTGTTTCCAGATGGATTTACCAGAACGAGTCCGCTCGTTCCGGTATGGCAGTGCTTGATGTTGCCATCCCCACGGGTTACATTATTCAACAGCAAAAACTGGACGCTTATATCCGCACCCGAAACGTTCCCAATCTACAGCGCGCCCGGTTCCAAGAACAGAAGGTCCTGTTCTATTTCGACTACCTGGATGATACGGAAACGTGTATTAATTTCACCATAGAGCGGTGGTTCCCAGTGGCTAACATGTCGAGATATTTGCCCATCCGAGTGTACGACTACTACGCCCCTGGTGAGATATTGTTCAAGTTCTTGTTAAGATTCATCATAAAACGACACTGCCAAATACGTGTTGAACGGCATGGTAGGTTTGAACACCTGCGGTGACCCACCAAAGAAGGACAAGCGGACCGAAGAGTTATAAAACCTCGCTGTCGAATAGCCATCGATGATTTCGTCCAGATAGCGATCGCCTACGGTGGCCGTGATTTTCACTTCCATGTTCTCAAGAGAGGGAACGTACTTTTCTAACTCGGACATGTCGTATTTGAATCGGTAAACTCCGTGGAACTGAAATTGAGAAAGGATAAGAGTAAAATTAGAAGGGGGGGATAGAATTTACTAAAGTAAGTAATGAATTTATGTAGGCAATTTCTGTTCTGTAAAACATCTCCATAAGAAATTTTAGTGATAAAATTGGAATCAAGAAAATTGTAGTGTTTGAACCCATAAAATACACAAGACCTTGTCAGACTGCTGGGATGAAGAGACTTTTTAGTCCCATTCAAGTAGAATAAACAAAGTCTATTCTCAAATCCAAATGAACGTTAAAGTAAGTACCTACGTTTTTGTGGGTGAATGAAATTAAGCTTATATTTCTTCTTTCTCTATGGAGATTTTTTTTGTAACATCTTCCTTATTATGTACCAACCAAAATTTGTAAACTGTCCCAAAGTAAAAAAAAAACTCTAGGTCGTTTCGACTCATCTGAAAGCTTACCCATTTCAAGTGCGGAATCTGATGGTCTGCATACTGGGCTCTCGGATACCAGAACGGGTAGGACTCGTCAAAATTGAAATACTTCTCTATGGTTTGCACGTTAGCCACATTAGCGTAAGAAAATTGTAGTGTTTGAACCCATAAAATACACAAGACCTTGTCAGACTGCTGGGATGAAGAGACTTTTTAGTCCCATTCAAGTAGGATAAACAAGGTCTATTCTCAAATCCAAATGAAAAAGTAAGTACCTACGTTTTTGTGGGTGAATGAAATTAAGTTTATATTTCTTCTTTCTCTATGGAGATTTTTTTTTTTTTGGTAACATCTTCCTTATTATGTACCAACCAAAATTTGTAAACTGTCCCAAAGTAAAAAAAAAACTCTAGCTCGTTTCGACTCATCTGAAAGCTTACCCATTTCAAGTGAGGAATCTGATGGTCTGCATACTGGGCTCTCGGATACCAGAACGGGTAGGACTCGTCAAAATTGAAATACTTCTCTATGGTTTGCACGTTAGCCACATTAGCGTTATCTTTCAGCTTGGTGACCGCCACTGGTCGAATGGACGCCCTCAGAGTGAGATTTCCATCGACTGGACCGCCACTGGTGTAGTTAGCCATGACCACTCCCGTCAGATAGCGGTCAGTAGTGAAGAAGAACGGGGACATTGTCACATTGACCTGAGGGAAGAGAATGAAATTTAGGAATTGCAGGGAGGAAAAGATCTCGAAAAGATCCCTATCTCATCCAAGCATTCAAAGTTATTTGTTAAAAAAATAAGGTTGGTACTTGTTCAGAAGTCACGTCAATAGAAAATTGCTACAAAAAGAAGCTGTCACAAATGAGCAGTGAGCAGTGTTATTTAATTATAGGGTTAGGTTAAACACAAAAAGGAGCTTTCTTTTTCATTGTCGTGGCCTCTGAATATTTATCATAAGGTTTTCCTAATTTATTATCATCATTATAAATATCATAGTCCCAATGTCAAAGTTAATTAACTATACCTATGTATAACATTTACCAATCAAATGATAAAGATACTTTTGAGTCTCATCCGAGCAATTTAAAACAGATTTAATGCTATCCTATTCGACGAAAAACGCCGACCTCGTCTGTACACGGGAAAAGGCGAAGAAAAAGAAGAAGAATGTTATTCTATTCTCAGGTTGTTTCACTTACCTCGAATCTCGTCTGGTAGTATTCCTGCACCAAAAACTTCAACTCTTCCACTTGATTCTGAGCCACCACTTGAATGACCCATTCACCAAACACTGGCTGGTCCGACAGCTGGTAGTTCAAACTGACTGTACCCAAATTGGACTGAAATCAGGAGGGTCAGATTTATTATCAATACCTTTTTCGTTTTATCATAATTATTTCCGTCAAAAAATTCTATATTCAACCAACAAAATTCCTCTATAATGAGATTTATGAGTAAACAATAGACCTATTTTATTATTCGCACAGAGATAATATTCCTTGATTTTTTCCTCTTTGGGCGTAATAGGACGACGACACTTGGTGCCATGGGCCGCTTATGTATTTTCAATTAATTGTTAACTGAAAGAGGACCTCTGAGTGAAATTTTGCTATTTTTTGATGAAAAAATAAATAAATAATTAAAGAGTCTGTCTCTCATGTTAAAGGAGATGTTTCCATACATGGTGGTTTGTGGGTGAACACCATTAGAATGTGCTTTGGCAGCCAGGGTGTTGAAGTGTAAATTCATATCCCCTTGGTAGAATCAAAATTAGGTCCGATAGGTAATAAAATACAAACAACCGCTGAATAATGTTAAACCGGTTCATTCTGAATTGAGTTAACTCGGTGACGTTCAAATGAGGACCTGTGGATAGATTTCAACTTAGTCCTACCTGCTTGTCATACTGATGTTAAAGAATTCAACCATGAGAGGATTTTTCCGAAATCTAAACTGATCTCGATTTATATCAATTTTCCATGGCGAAGCACGAGCGTCTCTATAATGAGATTTATGAGTAAACAATAGACCTATTTTATTATTCGCACAGAGATAATATTCCTTGATTTTTTCCTCTTTGGGCGCAATAGGACGACGACACTTGCTGCCATGGGCCGCTCATGTATTTTCAATTTATTGTTAATTTAAAGAGGACCTCTGAGTGAAATTTTGCTATTTTTTTGATGAAAAAATAAATAAATAATTAAAGAATCTGTCTCTCATGTTAAAGGAGATGTTTTCATACATGGTGGTTTGTGGGTGAACACCATCAGAATGTGCTTTGGCAGCCAGGGTGTTGAAGTGTGAATTCATATCCCCTTGGTAGAATCAAAATTAGGTCCGATAGGTAATAAAATACAAACAATTATCTTCACTTACAGTTGGCTTCATCGGCTCCATCTTCACAATCGAAACGTCCATTACATCTGAGTTCGAGACGGTAGCATTTACCGTTCAGACATTCTCCAAACCCAAGGGATGAATTACACACATCAGGACGGCGGGGAATGATAATGTCCGTGAATACTAGAAGACCTACGTACCTGTGGGGGAAATAATCATGATTTTATTAGTTGTGAACCTGAGATATAAATCTAAGGACAAGTCGTCTCCAAACCCAAGGGATGAATTACACACATCAGGACGGCGGGGAATGATAATGTCCGTGAATACTAGAAGACCTACGTACCTGTGGGCGTAATAATCATGATTTTATTAGTTGTGAACCTGAGATATAAATCTAAGGACAAGTCAAAAAAAGCAGACTCTGAGGGAAATGAGCCCGAAAGTTCTTTGTTATGTTGTATCGAAAAGTCATACAGTAAAACTACTCAAATAATAATTTACTTCAGAGGTGAACTCTACTACCTATTAAAATCAGATAAAAATAAATAAATTATTCTTATCAAGACAATGTCGATTAAGATGTTTTAAATTGGTGAGCTTTCGATGTCACTCAGGACATCATCTTCAGACCAAGATAGATGTTGACTCTATCGCAGCAGGAGTAGAAGTATTATCTACTACCTATGTTAAGGTCAAATCATTAAAGAACCGAGAAAAATCCCTCGAAGTTGTAGTGGTCAAGAATGCGCGGATTCGACTAATGCCAGTGCTTGGATTTTTATTCACATTTATTTGAGAATCTGAGCACAAAATAGAGTTCTACTAATCTTGAATTGAATTGATGGAAAATAGAAAGTAAAAAAGACTTATTGTCTTACCCAAGTATTTTGTTGTTGATGTTATTCTTATGGACCCATTCGAAGTTATCACCTGCTTCACAGAATAGCCAGCCTGTAGTTGTCTTTAGAATCTCATGGTATTGTTCTGTAAAGAAAAACACAATTGTAATTTTTGAAAATCTTATGCCAATCAAGCGTGGCGAGAGGCCCGCGAACGTCAATTGCATTTCACCTTTATTAAATTATCAGTATTTTCACAGTTGTAATGCTGTCACTGGTCACTACTCGATTTAAGCAGCTACTCAATATTCTTCACGGGATTGAGAGCACCTCGAAATCCAAACAACGCAACGAACCGAAAAAACTTGGACCCTGTCGGGATTCGAACCCGGGATCTCCGGTGGGCAAGCCTTGTGTGATACCCACTCGACCACGGAGGCTGCTATATATTATTATTATTATTATTATTATTATTATTATTATTATTATTATTATTATTATTATTATTATTATTATTATTTAAGATCAACGTAATGAGAACATGCGCCGTGAGTGAAATGTTTCTAAACTTGACATCATCGTTAGGCCAATTGAGAGAGCTGTTCACTTTCCTGTCCACCAACCATGTGGTCTCGTAGAAGCTGCCGTCTGGAGTTTGGTGATCCAGGACCCAGGAGACTGCTTGTGTGATTACCTGAGAATCGAATAATTAAAATTAGAATCACCTGATTTATACTGCTAGAACTTGTGCCATAGATCCTGAATATCAGGACACAAGTCCCAGCATATAAATATCTCCAGAATGGGGGTATATGTTGTCGTGGTTTCAAATGGTTTATGCTGACATTTTTTTTTGGTTTCAAAATCGACCAGAGAAACTGGTACTTACACAGTAGCTAAATGTCAAAATGCATCACTTTACTCAGTAATTAGGTATAATGTAACATTGTAACAAGTTATTATATTGGTCGGGTTTGTGGCTGGGACCACAATCCGACTCTAAATTTTAATCCTATGTTCAAAAGCAATCAGATTGCTTAAATAAGTTGAAATTAAATTAAGTTTAAACCAAGACTGTTGTCTGGGTTGAGAGGACACGGAATAAATCTTAATCTCTATAGGAATAGTCATTAATAATAATGGATCAGAATACTCCCATCAATAAAATTCCGCCTTTACCCTTGTGAAAGCTTCACCTTTGCAGGCCAACAGAAATGAAAGTTCCCCACTCACCTTGGGGTCAATATAGATGAAATTTTCCCACTCGTAGAAGCTGGCCTCCTGGAAAACTCGTACACAGAATGAAGTTAGCCACACGCTGGGGGCCGAATGATTCCAGTCGCTTCTAAACAGGGAGAAGGAACCATCCGGATTCATGAAGGATAACATTCGCTGGTAGCCGATGTTCATGAAATAGAAGGAGTCCTTTTCCTGGGTTCGATTCCGCTGGTTGATCAACCGCATGTACATTGTGGTGTAGAGGTTGGCGGCGAAACTGAACATCGTGGGTTCAGCAGCATCCTGAGAATAGAACAGATTTGGGTTATTTTTTTATTATTTTAAAGAGGTTTCTGTCTGGTTGGGGGACGACAGGGAGTAGACCAGCCTAGTCTGGCTGGGGGACTTTAAACAGGGAGTATACCAGCCTGAATTTCCCTAGCTAAAGAAATAGCTAGCATAGGTTGAGTGCGAAGGACATCCACTCGTAAAATTTTGTAGAAAAAAAAAAAAAAAAAAATGTCAGCCCAAAAGCGACCACCCTGGTTAGGGCTGACTGAGAGACTGATGAAAAACGCCGACCCCGTCTCTACACGAGAAAAGGCGAAGAAAAATAAGAAAGAAGATGATTACTCCGAACCACAACAAACATAAAATCCTTAGGAGATAATTATATACTTACACAGTTAACCCCCCCCCCCAAAAAAAAACAAATGTCAGCCCAAAAGCGACCACCCTAGTTAGGGCTGATTGAGAGACTGATGAAAAAAAAAAAAAAAAAAAAAAACAAAAAAAAAAAAACCTCTTACCTATGGGTAGATCCAGGAGAGAGCCGTCCGCATTGACTGGCATAGTAGGGAAGATGGTCCCAGCTGGAGCAGTCCACCACCCTACGGAGCTACAAAGCCTTGGAGATCGCGTAGACCACGTAGACACATCACATCGTACGAAGTAATCTGGGCCGCGGTAAATTGAGCGTGCAGATATTCGGGAACAGTATGCCCGGTACTTCGATCCAGAAGAATCAGACTGGTGGGACGATGATGAGCCGTAAACCATCCGCCTGAAAGTAGAATAGAAAATGAACGGTTAATCCTTGAGCAGAATAAACAGCCCCGTTCCCAGTATGTCCGTGGAAAGTTTCGTCATTTGCGTCATTGTAAATTGTTCCCATTATTTGAAATTGTATAGTAATCGTGATTAACAATACATAAAAATTGAATGAATGAATGATTTTTTTTTCCGAACGGACAAAAACTGTCCGTATGCAATTGTCGATTTAAAGAATGAGAGTGTTCCCAGTCATAGTGCACAAGGACACGATTGTTCTTGCCGAAACGACAAGCTGGGACAACAGGGTTTAGGCTCGACAAAGTTCATTTACCTTGGACTTCTCTATTAAGCGATCCCAGTACTTTTACTTTCCTTTACTGCGCTTAGATTCCGATGACTTAAAGGATAGAATACTTCCCAAATATCCCAATTGAGTGCAATCCGAAAGATAAAAAAAAAAAAAAAAAAAAAAAAAAAAAAAAAAAAAACTAGCAGTGCAAGAACTTACAATGATATGTAATTTCCTGGTCACAGTATCCCGGCCTATAAGCGAAGAGGCAGTCACGGTAACATCAATGTCTCCCAAATGTACAGGCACAATAGGCAAGAATACCACAGTAGCATCTTGAGCGTTGATATAGATGAAGAATTGATGCTCGCCAAATGAAGTACGGGGATTGTAGGAACGAACCTGGAAATTAGAAACACATTTTGTTTAGTTCCTGCCTTGGTGTAGTGGTCACGATGCTGGAATCAATCCTAGCCGAGGTATTGAATTTTATATTCAACAAAAAATGTCGAATTATGATGTTTCAAAAGTATAATTTGAGTTATGATATTTTTGAAATGACTGATCAGGACTTAGGCCGGCCATACACTATCAGGACTACCTGATAGTCCGTGCCAGCAATAATAAGTCTCTCAGGTGATCTATCAGGTCTACCTGATAGTGAAGGCTGGCCTTATGTAGTATCAATATATCAAATTCGAAAAAAGAGAGGGTTTCTGAAATGACTGATTCACTTACGATTCCATTCTGCTCAACATGGACAAACTTATAATGGTCGGACGAATGCAGGACTACCGTAGCTTCAATATCGTTACACATGTAGTTGAATACCGTCACTCTAATGCCCACTTGTTCTCCCTGGTGACTAGTAGTGGGCATCTCCACATTGATGAAGAATGGCAGGACGCCCACATACTGGAAAGAAGAAAAGGGGGAACATAAAATATTTATACAAAGAATAGAATAGAATAAACCTTGTTTATCCTGCCCGAATGAGACTGGAAATATATTCCAAAGAATGTAAAGAAAAACAAGGAATCAGGACCCTGTTCCACGAAAGTATAGAATAATGAAAGTTTCAAGTGTAAAACCTGTAATAATAATGTACATAGGTGCCCTATACTAGTGACTTTCATCAATACATACAATCGTGGAATAAGACACTGGAAGCACGCGTATTTCGATGGCAAATAATTAATAATTATTTCAATAGGTTACTTTCTGACATTCTCTTGTTAACCCAGCACATAAATAGGTAGTATGGTGTCTCTTTTAGCCCATCTGATAGGAGACATACTACGGGATGGGCATGCTACGACTCAGACTCGTTAAGTCCAGTGTAGCAGATACTTAATAGCTATACCCTCCCTGAAATAAAAAAAGGAGGTGATTTTTTTTTTCATTTTATGTTTTAAATAAATAATAATTTCCCCTTTTACTAACCTCAATCGGTTTCTGCAGCATACCGAATCCCTTGTTAGCGCTGACGGAGAAGGCAGATACCATCCAATGGGCAGGACCTTCTGGCACAGGCAACTCGAATATGAAGCGACCATGAGGTCCAATGTTGATGTCTTTCCACAGCCAAACCCGGTCGTAATGCCGCTGAATAATGTTAAACCGGTTCATTCTGAATTGAGTTAACTCGGTGACGTTCAAATGAGGACCTGTGGATAGATTTCAACTTAGTTTTACCTGCTTGTCATACTGATGTTAAAGAATTCAACCATGAGAGGATTTTTCCGAAATCTAAACTGATCTCGATTTATAATCAATTTTCCATGGCGAAGCACGAGCGCTTTCATTATATCATTTCCCAAGTTTAATTTAACGTAAATTTCTGGCATGAATGGGATTTGAAGAAGTATGTAGGTAGGTAGCTAGCTTTAATTTGCTCTGTTTGTTGTAGGCTTGTAGGTCCCTTTTGGTAAGCCTCTCAATCAGCCCTGGGGTGATTGTTTTAGGATATGACATTTGGTTTTTACTCAACCTTTGCTTTTTATTTAGGAAGTGAATTTCAAGCTGGTGTCCTCCCTGTTTTAAGCCCACAGCCCGACTTTTAGTGTCTACCTGTATACCTACCTATTTTATTTGTTTGCTGTACCTTCTCGTGGGTAGGTATAAGGCACCTTCTGAGTCTGAGTTATTGGGACTCATTTGCCCGTGAATTTTAATCTTGTGAGGAACGAAAGTTGAAAAGTCTTATTTCAGTTTGTAGGTACATAAATCCGTAAATGTTGACGTTGGTTTAGTTAGGTGCAAATCTACTAAAGGTTTTAATGCTTTCATTATGTTGTACGTACGTCTTATTATATTGTAGTGTAGTGTTGTACTTTGTACCTAATGTATTCGAGTAAAAGATTTAATACCTCACTTTTCCAGGTTTTCACTGAGCTTCATTTAATAAATACAAATAATAAAAAAAAAAAGAATTCAGACAGAGTATGTTTATAGCGTTAATCACTTTCACAGCTTCCCTTATTATTATTATTATTTATGTTGAAATTTCACCCCGCGGAAAACAAGATTTCTCCATTAATAAATTGCGCCATCCTTCCATGTTCCATTGATAGAAAAACATGAAACCATATACTCAAGCATTATAAAAAGCATAACAAAAACATAACCCAGTAACCCTCTTATTACATCACGGATGTACGAAATTTCAGAAAACGCACACAACACAACGGGCGGGCAATGGAGGTTTCGACCTAAAATGTGTATTGGAGATTTGGCACACACAAAACAACACATTAATTTGTATTTTACATTCGCGCGCACGAAAATATTCATGAAACTATACCCAAATCAACTGAGATTATTATTATTATTATTATTATTTTTTTTTTTTTACGCGAACAAAAATATATCGACAAAAAACCGGGAGTTTTTGTTTAAATCACAAAACTATCGAAACTGCCTGTACGAAAAAAGTAAAAAAACGAAGATTTTTGTTTGTTTCTCTGACACAACTCTATCAAGAGCAAGATCATGGGCCATTCTATTCTCAGAGCTCAGACCTCACTGTAGAGATGTGTAAAGACTGACTGACTGAATTAAAAGACTTGAATCCCACACAAAGACTGAATGACTTAAACAGTCCCTACTCAAAATACCCAGTCCCAGTCCCAAAACGCCAAAACTCCCAATCCTAAGATTTGAATTCGATTGAATTGAATGAGAAGTTTATATTCTTTTCGGAGTTTTCGGCAATCTCCGTTTACGAATAATAACGAAGAAACAAAACGGTTGTTAAAAAATTGTCTTGATTGTGAATCGGAATCGAACTTACTTCTAGCATTTAGCATTAAAAAATAGTAAATACTTAAATAGATAGAGAAATGCATTACCGGAACTTGGCCTGACGCACTACCGTGCGGCGAGTGGGGGAATGTCTACTAGGTAAATGGAGCGATCTGATTGGTTACGCTGAGATGCGAGGACTGCTTCTATACAATCACTCTAGATTTCAATCCCAGTCTTTCCAGTCCCTGTGTACAATCCCAAGCATGTACCATGTACCTACTGGGTTTGTTGAGATTTTACACAGGGACTGGAAAGACTGGGACTGAATTAAAAGATTCAACTCCCAGGGCGGACTTGATTGTAATGAATTAAATCAACCTTGGGACTGGGATTTCGCATCTCTAGGTAAAACCCCCCGTCACTAAAAATCTCAACAGTCTAAACCTAGTGAAGTACTGAAATGTTTGGGGAAGAATGATCTAAAATCAATACCTCCTGCATTTGTAAACAACATACCTATTTAGTGACTTTTTTTTACGGCTTTAAGTGGCAGGGTTCTCCTAGAGGAGCTCTTCCACCCAACCACTTTTAGAAGAAAGAGAAAAAAAAGTCCCTCAAACGATTCGAGGAAAATTAGTAAGTAGCAGTAGTGCTTTATTTAGTGTGAGCTTAAGACAAGTTACACCAACAGTTTCTAAGAACCCACCTGTCCATCTTCTGAAGAACCCGAGAGTAGGTGAGTTCATTGCCAGCCTGCAGGGAATAGAAAGGTCTATCCGCTCCCGATAATCCCACATAGGCACCGGCTCTTCCACCCAACCACTTTTAGAAGAAAGAGAAAAAAAAAGTCCCTCAAACGATTCGAAGAAAATTAGTAAGTAGCAGTAGTGCTTTATTTAGTGTGAGCTTAGAACAAGTTATACCAACAGTTTCTAAGAACCCACCTGTCCATCTTCTGAAGAACTCGCGAGTAGGTGAGTTCATTGCCAGCCTGCAGGGAATAGAAAGGTCTATCCGCTCCCGATAATCCCACATAGGCACCCGGATCTCCGTAGATAGCAACCTCCACTCTCTCCCCGGTACGAGCTTTCTTGTTGTTGATGAACACGGTGAACTGCGAAACAAAGGAAAGGAAAGGAAATTTAGCTAAAAAAAAAAAAAAAAAAAAAAAAGTACTCCTATATATGAAGTTAAACAGGTTGAGGGCTTTTAGATAGGTATAACAAAAGGGTGTCCATACCTTCGACCTTATGGTAAATGCAGTTTTTTTGTGTTATTATGTCACAACTTTGGTGCTCACTGCAGCATTGTAGGATTTTTCCAATATCTCAATAATCCTAAAATCCAATGTTTACCTACCATGCTGGCACCGGTCGCTATGCGCATTTATATTACATAGCTACTCATTTTCCTCACGAGGCTGAGTGGGCCCCGTAACGGCCAGTCACGGAATCAATCATTTGCATGATACAAATTTCTTGACCCCGCCGGGAATCGAACCCGGGTCTCCCGCGTGCAAGGCGAGCGCAGTGACCACTACGCCATGGGAGCTGACGTTTAAAGTGATAAATAAATGAGGATAAAATTATATGCCTTGGCTGGGATTGAATCCACGCCCTTCCATTTTCAAGGCGAGCGCTTTGACCACTACACCACCAAGGTTATACTTACTGCCTCGGTGGTGTAGTGGTCAAGACGCTCGCCTGGTAAACAGGAGGGCGTGGGTTCAATCTCAGCCAAGGTATGTAATTTTGTCCTCAATATAATTTCAAAGTATGACCACTGTAATAGTAGTAGCCTACTGCTGGAGTAAAGGGAATTTTCAGTCCTATGCGAGCAGTATAAATAAGTACTATTACTTACGTTGTTTCGCGAGATCCCATTGACAGGGAACGTCAGACTGTCAGCAATGACATCCCCATTTCTGCCTACGTTATACACGACAATGGTGGCTGAAGGCGCCATTTCTGCTGACAGGGACACGGCAAATGATCGAATGGTGCTTTGCATGTTTTCCTGGCCCGCGAGCAGAATTATGCCTGGAATATTGAAAAGGAAGGGGGAATAATGCAACATAGAATAGTTGTATCCCTTTTAGGTTAACATAACCTGTAGAGAAATTAGTACATTTTAAGAGTTTTTCAGGTTTATTAAAACTTCTTGACCAGTAAAACAAAGTTCATGAATTCCGTAAGTATTTTTCTGTAACTCAATTTTTACGCATCATCTTCTTCTTTTCCCGATTCATGAATAAAATTGGAGCAACATACGAGTATTACCCACAAATCAAGTAAAATAATAATATTAAAATAATTAATAAGAATATATTAAAAAGTTAGAACTTTCAAGGGTATACACAACACTTGGTAAAACAAATCAAAATCAATAGGGGAAATCAATAGGCGATCTGTTTTCAGTTTTTCCCTATTGAAATAATAATAAATAAATAAAAGTAACAGAGAAGCAAATAAATGCTTACCTTTAGACAAGAGCACATAATCGAACGTTTCCATCATGAAGTTACTTTGGACGTGGAAAATAATGAACTCTCCCACTTTAGCGTTTCTAGTCGAAGTTGAAATCTTGATCTGATGATCACTAGGCGAATAATGTGAAAACAGCAGCAACTCTGCCTGAGCATGCGAGTTCTCTATATCCTTAAAGTAGGCGGTTATCTTCATGGATTCAATGTCCTTAAGGATTTCGTTAGCGTTCTTCTGGTCGCCTTCGTTAAGGCCTAGTTGAGATCGGAGGTCGACCTTCATTTCGTACACCCCGTTATGTTCTGCAGACATTTTCACGTTGGGGATCTCGATACTTCTTCGTCGGCCACCTGGGGATGAAATAGTTTTAGTAATTTATTTAGACTTTTTCTGTAGCAAAAGAAGTTCTTGATAATGTTGCTAGATTTTTCAAAATGTATGCTCTACTACTCTACTAGCAATAGCACAGAAGGTGTTTTTTTTTTCTTTTGGCACACCTGTTTTTAATGACCCTAAAATTAAGCCTATATTAAGTGGATCACCTCAACAACCGAATACAAATACACCACTCCTAGAGTCTATTTGAATCACTACACATCCAAATTTGGTGTTAATTTATCTTCGAAGCTATACACCAGACAAGAAAAAATAAAATAAACATGTTTTAGAATACAGACTGAGAAGTTCTTTATGTTGTAGATCCCTATCCGTAAGACAAGTAACCCTGAGAAGTTTGAGCACATTCAAATCAAAATCTAATATTTAAGGGACGTATTTCTATCAGTAGAACTATCATGCTTACCTTGCATTAAAATATCTCCGCTGATTTTCATCTCTCCCTGCGACACTCTCTTGAAGTCCAACGAAGATTCATCATAAAACGACACTGCCAAATACGTGTTGAACGGCATGGTAGGTTTGAACACCTGCGGTGACCCACCAAAGAAGGACAACCGGACAGACGAGTTGTAAAACCTCGCTGTCGAATAGCCATCGATGATTTCGTCCAGATAGCGATCGCCTACGGTGGCGGTGATTTTCATAAAAAAAAAAAAAAAAAAAAAAAAAAAAGTGATAGATAAAATTTTCAATAATAATGATAATCGACTCTTGAGTGGAAAAAGTAACCAAAGGTAAAATAGGTTAACGCAGGAGGCATTCTCTACAGTCTAACCCTAAAGGTATGTCCACACATAGTCGAACGGCCGTCAATCGATAAGGTGAATCTATGCTGTCGAGCGACCGACGGCAGGTCGACTAAGTATGGACACAACTTAACCCTCAGAACTACATAATTGTGTGGTTAAAGTGATAAATAAATAAATGTCTTTTCTTTGTGTTACTATATCACAACTTTGGTGCTCACTGCAGCATTGTAGGATTTTTCCAAATACATATATCGCAATAATCCAGCTCCCAATTACCGTAAATGCAGTTTTTTTGTGTTATTATGTCACAACTTTGGTGCTCACTGCAGCATTGTAGGATTTTTCCAATATCTCAATAATCCTAAAATCCAATGTTTACCTACCATGCTGGCACCGGTCGCTATGCGCATTTATATTACATAGCTACTCATTTTCCTCACGAGGCTGAGTGGGCCCCGTAACGGCCAGTCACGGAATCAATCATTTGCATGATACAAATTTCTTGACCCCGCCGGGAATCGAACCCGGGTCTCCCGCGTGCAAGGCGAGCGCAGTGACCACTACGCCATGGGAGCTGACGTTTAAAGTGATAAATAAATGAGGATAAAATTATATGCCTTGGCTGGGATTGAATCCACGCCCTTCCATTTTCAAGGCGAGCGCTTTGACCACTACACCACCAAGGTTATACTTACTGCCTCGGTGGTGTAGTGGTCAAGACGCTCGCCTGGTAAACAGGAGGGCGTGGGTTCAATCTCAGCCAAGGTATGTAATTTTGTCCTCAATATAATTTCAAAGTATGACCACTGTAATAGTAGTAGCCTACTGCTGGAGTAAAGGGAATTTTCAGTCCTATGCGAGCAGTATAAATAAGTACTATTACTTACGTTGTTTCGCGAGATCCCATTGACAGGGAACGTCAGACTGTCAGCAATGACATCCCCATTTCTGCCTACGTTATACACGACAATGGTGGCTGAAGGCGCCATTTCTGCTGACAGGGACACGGCAAATGATCGAATGGTGCTTTGCATGTTTTCCTGGCCCGCGAGCAGAATTATGCCTGGAATATTGAAAAGGAAGGGGGAATAATGCAACATAGAATAGTTGTATCCCTTTTAGGTTAACATAACCTGTAGAGAAATTAGTACATTTTAAGAGTTTTTCAGGTTTATTAAAACTTCTTGACCAGTAAAACAAAGTTCATGAATTCCGTAAGTATTTTTCTGTAACTCAATTTTTACGCATCATCTTCTTCTTTTCCCGATTCATGAATAAAATTGGAGCAACATACGAGTATTACCCACAAATCAAGTAAAATAATACATAATATTAAAATAAATAATAAGAATATATTAAAAAGTTAGAACTATTAAGGGTATACACAACACTTGGTAAAACAAATTAAAATCAATAGGCGATCTGTTTTAATTTTTCCCTATTGAAATAATAATAAATAAATAAAAGTAACAGAGAAGCAAATAAATGCTTACCTTTAGACAAGAGCACATAATCGAAAGTTTCCATCATGAAGTTACTTTGGACGTGGAAAATAATGAACTCTCCCACTTTGGCATTTCTAGTCGAAGTTGAAATTTTAATTTTTCCCTATTGAAATAATAATAAATAAATAAAAGTAACAGAGAAGCAAATAAATGCTTACCTTTAGACAAGAGCACATAATCGAACGTTTCCATCATGAAGTTACTTTGGACGTGGAAAATAATGAACTCTCCCACTTTAGCGTTTCTAGTCGAAGTTGAAATCTTGATCTGATGATCACTAGGCGAATAATGTGAAAACAGCAGCAACTCTGCCTGAGCATGCGAGTTCTCTATATCCTTAAAGTAGGCGGTTATCTTCATGGATTCAATGTCCTTAAGGATTTCGTTAGCGTTCTTCTGGTCGCCTTCGTTAAGGCCTAGTTGAGATCGGAGGTCGACTTTCATTTCGTACACCCCGTTATGTTCTGAAGACATCTTCACGTTGGGGATCTCGATACTTCTTCGTCGGCCACCTGGGGATGATATTATAGTATTGATTTAGACGCTTTCTGTAGCAAATACAGTTGCTTGATAATGTTGCTAGATTTTTCAAATGTATGAAAACGTAGAATGATACAACCAAAGCATAGAATGATACAACCAAAGCACTAGCAAAAGGACAGAAGGTGCTTTTTTGACACACTTGTTTCTAATGGCCCTAAAAATTAAGCTTATTTAAGTGGATCACCCCAACAACCGAATACAAATACACCACTCCTAAAGTCTATTTGAATCACTACACATCCAAATTTGGTGTTAATTTATCTTCGAAGTTATACACAAAAAAAGTATGATGTTTTAGAATACAGACTGAGAAGATCTCAATTTTATAGAGCCTTATGAGAAGAGGTTTAGAGAACAATGCTTATTAAAAATAAAACTCTGAGCAGTCTGAGCACATCCAAAACGAAACCTAACATTTAAGGGATGTCCTCGACACAAACTTCAGCTATTCAGCTGAAGTTTTAGACCAGGAGGATTCAGCTCTAGGTTTCATGTGCTTGTGAATGAATTGTCATAGTACCTAAATAAAAAAAATCTACCTCTCTCACATGTATTTCTATCAGCCTTGTTCTCCCTGGTGACTAGTAGTGGGCATCTCCACATTGATGAAGAATGGCAGGACGCCCACATACTGGAAAGAAGAAAAGGGGGAGCATAAAATATTTATACAAAGAATAGAACAGAATAAACCTTGTTTATCCTGCCCGAATGAGACTGGAAAACATTCCAAAGAATGTAAAGAAAAACAAGGAATCAGGACCCTGTTCCACGGAAGTATGGAAAAATGAAAGTTTCAAGTGTAAAACCTGTAATAATAATGTACATAAGGTAGGGTGCCCTATACTAGTGACTTTCATCAATACATACAATCGTGGAATAAGACACTGGAAGCACGCGTATTTCGATGGCAAATAATTAATAATTATTTCAATAGGTTACTTTCTGACATTCTCTTGTTAACCCAGCACATAAATAGGTAGTATGGTGTCTCTTTTAGCCCATCTGATAGGAGACATACTACGGGATGGGCATGCTACGACTCAGACTCGTTAAGTCCAGTGTAGCAGATACTTAATAGCTATACCCTCCCTGAAATAAAAAAAGGAGGTGATTTTTTTTTTCATTTTATGTTTTAAATAAATAATAATTTCCCCTTTTACTAACCTCAATCGGTTTCTGCAGCATACCGAATCCCTTGTTAGCGCTGACGGAGAAGGCAGATACCATCCAATGGGCAGGACCTTCTGGCACAGGCAACTCGAATATGAAGCGACCATGAGGTCCAATGTTGATGTCTTTCCACAGCCAAACCCGGTCGTAATGCCGCTGAATAATGTTAAACCGGTTCATTCTGAATTGAGTTAACTCGGTGACGTTCAAATGAGGACCTGTGGATAGATTTCAACTTAGTTTTACCTGCTTGTCATACTGATGTTAAAGAATTCAACCATGAGAGGATTTTTCCGAAATCTAAACTGATCTCGATTTATAATCAATTTTCCATGGCGAAGCACGAGCGCCTCTATAATGAGATTTATGAGTAAACAATAGACCTATTTTATTATTCGCACAGAGATAATATTCCTTGATTTTTTCCTCTTTGGGCGTAATAGGACGACGACACTTGGTGCCATGGGCCGCTTATGTATTTTCAATTAATTGTTAACTGAAAGAGGACCTCTGAGTGAAATTTTGCTATTTTTTGATGAAAAAATAAATAAATAATTAAAGAGTCTGTCTCTCATGTTAAAGGAGATGTTTCCATACATGGTGGTTTGTGGGTGAACACCATTAGAATGTGCTTTGGCAGCCAGGGTGTTGAAGTGTAAATTCATATCCCCTTGGTAGAATCAAAATTAGGTCCGATAGGTAATAAAATACAAACAATATCTTCACTTACAGTTGGCTTCATCGGCTCCATCTTCACAATCGAAACGTCCATTACATCTGAGTTCGAGACGGTAGCATTTACCGTTCAGACATTCTCCAAACCCAAGGGATGAATTACACACATCAGGACGGCGGGGAATGATAATGTCCGTGAATACTGGAAGACCTACGTACCTGTGGGGGAAATAATCATGATTTTATTAGTTGTGAACCTGAGATATAAATCTAAGGACAAGTCGAAAAAAGCAGACTCTGAGGGAAATGAGCCCGAAAGTTCTTTGTTATGTTGTATCGAAAAGTCATACAGTAAAACTACTCAAATAATAATTTACTTCAGAGGTGAACTCTACTACCTATTAAAATCAGATAAAAATAAATAAATTATTCTTATCAAGACAATTTCGATTAAGATGTTTTAAATTGGTGAGCTTTCGATGTCACTCAGGACATCATCTTCAGACCAAGATAGATGTTGACTCTATCGCAGCAGGAGTAGAAGTATTATCTACTACCTATGTTAAGGTCAAATCATTAAAGAACCGAGAAAAATCCCTCGAAGTTGTAGTGGTCAAGAATGCGCGGATTCGACTAATGCCAGTGCTTGGATTTTTATTCACATTTATTTGAGAATCTGAGCACAAAATAGAGTTCTACGAGTTAGGTAGTAGAGAACGCCTCCGGCTCGGCGTAAGATAATAATTATCTTCTTTTTCCTAATTCCCCCCCCCCCTATTTAAATACCTACGGTCGGTGTAATATACTTACTCAAAAGTCCTGTTAGCGTCAATACCATAGGTAGAAGAAGGGAAGTACACAATATCATCTGGATCTCCATCACGGGATAGCCACTGGTGAGCGAATGTTCCATTAGATTCCTCATCAAACCTGGAATTGAAATGAATTGGTACATTTATTTAACACAGTTTTTAAAACACCTCCGAAACTACGGCCTAACTTATTGGACGACGTATTTCGCTCTCATCTCAAATTACACTAAATTAAACTAGGTAGGTATCTAGGTTTTTTTTCCCAAAATGAAAATATGACTTATCGTATCGAGCTTAAATCTTGCGATAGACTTTTTATATTTTACTTTGCATTACAGTCATGCTTTTTCCTTCATCTAAGAATTCCTGGCTATGGCATTAGGAAAAGAAAAAGAAAATAAAAAGATCAGTTTTGCGCTCCAATTTATCTTCACTTCTATCAAACGAATGGATCACTGAAATTAAGCAACGTTGCCCGTGGTTTGTATCCGTATGGGTGACCATCTGGGCGATCGCGTGGCTTTTCCCGATCCCACTCAGGCTGGGGGGTAAAACCCCCGTCACTAAAAATCTCAACAGTCTAAACCTAGTGAAATACTGAAATGTTCGGGACTGTCCCAAAGTAAAAAAAAAAAAAAAAAAACTCTAGCTCGTTTCGACTCATCTGAAAGCTTACCCATTTCAAGTGAGGAATCTGATGGTCTGCATACTGGGCTCTCGGATACCAGAACGGGTAGGACTCGTCGAAATTGAAATACTTTTCAATAGTCTGTACGTTAGCCACATTAGCGTTATCTTTCAGCTTGGTGACCGCCACTGGTCGAATGGACGCTCTCAGAGTGAGATTTCCATCGACTGGACCGCCACTGGTGTAGTTAGCCATGACCACTCCCGTCAGATAGCGGTCAGTAGTGAAGAAGAACGGGGACATTGTCACATTGACCTGAGGAGGGATTGAAATTTAGAAATTGAAGTGAGGAATTGATCAATACAAACAACTCTCGAAAAGATCCCAGTCTCATCCAAGAACTTTAAATTTCTTTGTTAAAAATGAGGTTTTTTTTTAATGTATTATTATCATTATAATCCTATTGTCAAAGTTGTTTGACTGGGGGACGTTAAACAGGGAGTAGACCAGATTAGTCTGGTTGGGGGACTACAGGGAGTATACCAGACTAAATTTCCCTTGCTAAAGAAATAGCAAAGGTTAAGTGCGAAGGGCATCCACTTGTAAAATTTGTAGCCAAAACCAAATGTCAGCCCAAAGCAATCACCCTAGTTGGGGCTGATTGAGAGGCTGACGAAAAACGCCGACCTCGTCTGTACACGGGAAAAGGCGAAGAAAAAGAAGAAGAATGTTATTCTATTCTCAGGTTGTTTCACTTACCTCGAATCTCGTCTGGTAGTATTCCTGCACCAAAAACTTCAACTCTTCCACTTGATTCTGAGCCACCACTTGAATGACCCATTCACCAAAAACTGGCTGATCCGACAACTGGTAGTTCAAACTGACTGTACCCAAATTGGACTGAAATCAGGAGGGTCAGAAATATTATCAATACCTTTTTCGTTTTATCATAATTATTTCCGTCAAAAAATTCTACATATATTCAACCAACAACACTAATTAAAATAACTTAATGTTTCATTTATTTTTAAGATTTTAATAAATGAGATTAAAGAAGAAATTATAAAAAAGGCATAATCAATGGGCTATTGCCAAAGGCATTCTATCTGAGATTAAGAATATGCTTACTTGTCTTGAAAGCCATCTCCTCATGATGTATCTCTTGGGGTCCAACATGTAAACATCGACAGCACCATCAAAAGCTTTCAAGTCTGTATTGATTGGGATAGCTCTGAATTTGACTGGAAAGTGGAAAAAGTTCAATGTTATTATGACTGAGAAAGTACTAGGTGAATGAAGGATTGGGAATTTCATTGGGCTCAGGATACTAGGTAATTGTAAAAATATTTTCAAGGCATAAATATTAGCTTTGGATTTATGATAAATTAAAATTGGAAATTTAATTTTTTCTACCTAGTCAGAACTTGATTATAACAATCCACAACTCAATTCATACTTACTTGTTTCAGATTGTTTGTAAATTGGCTTGTCTGTCTGGATAAAAATTGTCATAGATCTTTGAGAGAATATCAAGGAGGTTTCATTGAGGAAAGCCACACCTCCAAGTTCCAACATGTAAACATCGACAGCACCATCAAAAGCTTTCAAGTCTGTATTGATTGGGATAGCTCTGAATTTGACTGGAAAGTGGAAAACGTTGAATGTTATTATGGCCGAGTAAGTACTAGGTGAATGAAGGATTGGGAATTTCATTGGGCTCAGGACACTAGGTAATTGTAAAAATATTTTCAAGGCATAAATATTAGCTTGGATTGGATTTATGATAAACTAAAATTGGAAATTTAATTTTTTCTACCTAGTCAGAACTTGATAATAACAATCCACAACTCAATTCATACTTACTTGTTTCAGATTGTTTGTAAATTGGCTTGTCTGTCTGAATAAAAATTGTCATAGATCTTTGAGAGAATATCAAGGAGGTTTCATTGAGGAAAGCCACACCTCCAAGAACTCCATCATAAAGACCCTCCACTCTCAATTTGTAATCTCCAGGAACACTGGTAGGAGGAATCTGAAATGAAGAATAATTGTGATTAAAAGATTAAAACATTGATCTACCAATCAAGTACTGAGGGGATGATCAAAATTTATGTTTGTTTATATTAATAAGTTTTGCAAGTTTCTATTGAGATTTTAAATCTACATGGTGACATGATTACATTGATGTGCATATGTTTCATCTAATGTTGCTTTTAAACAAAATTATAATAAATTTATTATTTACTTATGTACATTTTAAATTGTGTTAATAATTTTTACAGTGTAACAGCAACAACAAAGTCTATACTTGTACACTAGAGATTAAAACAATCTATTTTAAAAAATACTACTTACTCTCATGATCAGAGTCTCTGGAATATGCTCCTTGACATGCTGCATGTTGGATGAGATCTCCACACCATTTCTTTGAATGGAAGCTCGGACGTAAATAGGATGCCGGGCATAGTAGATTCGAACTGAGATCTTGTAAATTTGACCAGGTCTCACTAACTTGCTGGTCACTATGAAATAAGACCTGGTAGACATAAAAAGGAAGAAAATGAGAGTTTATTATTTTACCTGCAGTGTAAATTAAATAGATTTAAAAATAGAAATCACAGTTTAATATTTATGATACAAAATGAGTTATAAATGACTTACGCTTCATGAATAATAACATTGTTGTCATAGACGGAGTTAATAGCGGGGTTGTTGTTCTGCCAATATGTGTCATCTCTCTCCCGATCCCTCCAATTTGGGGCCCCATTTGTGTCCTGCTGCACATAAGAGAGTGTGTCTTGGGATAATACTGGGCATAATAGCAACACAAAGAGGAATAGACTTGAAATGCCCCATCTGAAAATGATAATTACAATGGTAAAATTAGTACCTACATAGTTCCATAAACCCCTAACTATCAAATAATCATTCCAAAGTCCCCTGTTGGCAAGGCATTATTATTATTTGGAAAATTAATAATAGATTACTGTAATGTTTTGAGTTGAGAATAACTTTGAACAACTTTTCACAGATTTAATTAGGTTGTACCTACCTAACTTGAGTCATTCCCATGTTCACCAAAGGTAATGCCTGAATGAGTCATCCAATTGTTATGTAATTACTTTGCATAATTATAATAGTTTTGTCCAGGGTATGAATTAGCATAATTTTTCAAAGAACTTGAAACTACATTCAGATCAATTTAAGGAGACTTTTGCTTAGAGGGCAAACACTTTCAAGCCCCAAGTACAAGGGAATATTTTCCTTGTATAGCTTTAATTAAGTAAGTTTGATAGTTTGCTTATAGTTTGTAGACAGAATAGTTTCTTCTTAGTATTTTTCTCCTATTTGCAATACTGATGATAAAATGAGAAAGTTCCCAGTTTTGTTAAGATCCACAAATCTATTACACCAAAAAGTAGAAAATACCAAAGTATACACAATAGCTTGAAATTCTTGTTCAGGGCAGTTACACCCATTACATACCTCAGGAATGTTGCATCTTTTGCCAACATGATGAGATGGAGTTGAAGCAGAATTTTACTGTTTGTACCTAATTAACTAACAAAAGAGAGGACATTACAGACATTTATCCACATAATTAATCAATTAAATTAACAAATGAGATTGAAATAAGAATGAAAATTAATTTCTTTCAAGGTAGGGCGGTAGACTCTCAGGGTATTTTTTTTAATGGTGGGATTTATAGCAAAATTCCCACAAAAATCTCGTCCTCAACACGCTCCCCTGTGCCAGATCCATTTTACTGTTTGTACCTAATTAACTAACAAAAGAGAGGACATTACAGACATTTATCCACATAATTAATCAATTAAATTAACAAATGAAATTGAAATAAGAATGAAAATTAATTTCTTTCAAGGTAGGGCGGTAGACTTCATTCAAATGTGTTTACTTTTTGATATTTTTGTGTTCGTTGTTCGTTTACATCCAAAGAGAAAGAAATACAAAGAAGATCAAAAGCAGTGTTGTCAGATCACCCTGAGTGAAATACCGTACGGTGATTCGAGGGATTACCGTACGGAAAAACTTTTTTCTTTCCTTCAAAAACTTTTTGATGGATGATTCGGAGTAGGTAACTTTTAAAAAACTTTCAAAAAATTCCGCTAGAATTCAGAACTAGTTTAGAATGAGCCAAAATCTGCTGGAACTCGTTGGATCACAATATTCAGAATCTAGTACAATCGTACATCTATTGTGGATAGTACAGTGAGGTCAATAACCTCTGTAGTATTTTTGACCGTGACCTTCCTCTCTTCTCTCTCGCACACTATCGCCGTCTCTCTCGTATCAATGAACCAAAATCATGATGGCTGGTAATCGCATTTAGAAAATGGTACTGGAATATTCCGCTAGAATTCAGCACTAGTCTCGAATTTACTCTTTACTGTGAATGGCGAGCTATTCACCTTGTCGAAATGCCCTTGGCCAACGGCCATAGATATATGGAATTATAATGGACGGAAGATCTCCTCCAGGAGAACCCTGCCACTAAAAAAAAAAACATAAAAACAAAACAAAACAAATTCGATAACCGATTCAAGAACCGCTCAATATTCGATATCGCACAGGAACCAAACTCTGTAGGCCACTAGACTTTGGGTCAGAATAGAAACGATTACTGATTAGATCTTGGGCCAAATTGATGAAGCTATGTCCGAACTCTTATTTGATATTCTGATAGCCAAATTATTCGAGGTAGACTCGTACTTTACAAAACGATTACAATACCCGTGTGCAAAATACGAGAAGATTTCTACCTTCAAACCTACCCAAGACAGGAAAGCCCCTTTACTTCAAAACTAATATCAAAAAATATATCTCGAGAAAGTATTAATATTGAATTTAAGTTGCAAAGCTTCGACAATAAAAAGTTTCGTTTTCCGTGTCAGCTGGCCAGAAGACATGTTGTCTTACCATCGACACCCTTGCCAGCATAAATATTACAAAACTTACCTCGACTCCGGAAAACTCGAAAATTTTATCTAAAACAAAATTTGATGACGAAACTTACGAAGTGTTATCATTTCTTGTTTTCCGAACTCATTCATCATTCGGAATAGTTTTCAAGTTTTGATGGAGGCTGCTCACAGCTTTTGTTTCACCACTTTGGAAAATGTTTTATAGAATTATCACCATAATCCGGTGTCTTTTAAATGTTTTGACTGCCCCTTCTCCCACCGTAATAGCGTCAGTTGTTAGAATAAATAAATTACCTTCATGTGATGCGTAATAAAATACCTACTTAGGTCCAAAGAGTAGGTAATTTTATAATGCAAATAACCTATCTCGTTCTTTTGTGGATTCTCCGATTCTTAAATCATTTACGATCACTTAAAATAATAATAATAATAATAATAATAATAATAATAATAATAATAATAATAATAATAATAATAATAATAATAATAATAATAAAAA